>NC_137785.1:58571977-58661977 GCF_963455305.1 Plecotus auritus
AAAAGGTCAGGGTGTTTCAGCATAAGCCTGCCTGGCTAATGCAGCCATATGCCCAGGTGTGCTATAATCTTGGATGAAACTTACAGGTTTCTATATCTCTCCCCAGAGCCACACACAGGGCCTTCCATCCCAGCAATTACTCAGCAAATGATTGCCGAATAGTGACTCAACACGGGGTATGCAATTACCATCGAAGACAGGCAAGCATGGCACCCTGGCAGGCCAGTGCGGGGAGAGCCCACCTGCAAGTCGAGAATGAAGGCCTCTTGAACATGGCCTGACCCTCCCTAAATGCTCATTCGATAGTAACTACTGTTATAATCATGTTACAGCCCTACCCCAACTCCTATTTGGAGCATGGCTTGCAAGGAAGTTGGACTTTCTTCATACTCCAGGCAGCATGGATTCCAGCCGCCCAGCGTGCCCCCATTCTTAGAGCCTCATGGCCACAGAAAGAATACTTCCTTCCCTGCTCTCACTTTTAAAATCCCAGAGAAGACTTCTATTGGCCAGTTGTGGATCACATGTCTGCCTTTGAGCCAATCCCTGTGGTCTCTGGGCAAGATCCAGTTGAATGGACCAGCCTATCCTTTTGCCCAAATCTATTAGAGGAAGAACAGAGGCCAGAGTCATTGGGACAGGTGGGCACCCCACTTTTATACGCTTACGCCACCAGGTACTGAGTTCTTCACGGTAAAGAAGACATCGTACTTGGCATCACGGAGCGATATTGGAAACATGAGCAGAGGGTCTAGGGTTTGAGGGAGCCTAGCTCTTGCCTAGCCCGCCACATGCACAATCCCCTGTGATGCCCTGCCCTGGAAGATGGCCCTCCTCCCAGAAAGCTGGGGTCCCCTCCCAGCAGCTGGCTGTGCCCTCCTCCCGCCCCCCGAGTTAAATGGCAGTGCGGCTCTCTCCTGGGCCTGGGAGCCAAGTTGGATGAGAATGAATGGGGCCCTGTGTGGCAGCTTGTCGCCCTCTCCACTCCGCTCTGCGCCCAGTCCCCGGGTGCTGCTGGTTGCTGCTTCCCCTTCTGTTTCCAGCGCGGGGCAGCTGCTGCGTCCCCGCCTCCTCCCGGGTGCTGTCGGGGACACAGAGATGAAGCCACTGAGCTGTAGGATGCGCTCCGCGCCAGGAAGTCCAGGGCTTCACACTACAGGCGCCACGGGGAGGGTGCGCTGGGTCTCGCCGGCGCTGACATTCTCCGCAGGGAAACCCGGGCCACTGGAGCCGCTGGGGATGCGCTGGGCAGGAGGGAGCATAGAATACAGCTGCAAGGATTTGAAGAAGTGGGGGTTCGTCTTCCCTGCACCCCAAGAAGGCCAGCTGTAGAACGCCATCCCTTCACCTGCTGACAGGTGTGCCAGCTCGAAAAAACGAGGAAGAGACCTGCAGAGCCTCGGGGTTCCTGCATCTCTCACGGTTGAGCCTCTGGAGCTGGACTTCTTGAAATGCAGGAAAAATGAACCCCAACTTCTTCCGGTCACATGGGCACATTTCTAGGGAAGCAACCTTTAGCCATGGCTCGAGAAAGGACAGTCCCTTCTCTTCTGGGCAGCGATGGAGTCCGCCCTGCCTGCTGGGGTCCCCTCTGAACCCTGCAAGGGCAGGGCCTGCTACGATGCTCGGGTTCGAGGGCCCGCTCTGTCTCTGCACAGGGCGTGCTGAGGAAATTACAGGCTCTAAGGGTGGTGGGGCTTTATTGTCCCGCCGGGACATCTCCCTTTGTCACAAAGACAATAACTTGTGTAAGTGGTACTTTTTTAGGTTTACCAGGCAGACAGACTAATTGCACCTTTTAATCTGGGTCAAACTGCTCTTGCTTATTACAAATTGGCTCTGAACCCTAAAAACAGATGTGGCGGGGGGAGGGGAGAAGGTGAGGAACATTTGCAAATAATTTAGAGGCAGAATTACCTTCTGACAAACATGATGTCATGTTGAGCTTAAATGCTTACCTGGTCCCCAGCCCAGTTAGGCTCTGGTTGAGCCAGAGGGAGGCTGAGGGACGAAGGGGGCTCCCCATTATGGATCCTGGCTGCTCACATATGTTGGGGGAAGCCGCGGCCGGAGACGACCAACAGTGTTGGGACGTTTATCTTTTCCAGGTCGGAAGGCATAGGGTCACATATGAAAGCAGTGAAACCACAAAACGTGTGTGGGAAACGCGGAACGGTGGTGCCGGCAGGCAAGGAGGGAAACAGTACAGGGAAGAGCCTTTGCATTTGCAATATTTTCTTTCTGAACCGAGGGAGGGTCTCCCAATGTGGATGGAGATATTCTCTGTGGCTTTTTTTGGCGTACCTTTTTTTGTGAACCAAGGCAAACCCCCCACCCCCCCACCTCACCCCCCCACCCCACCCCCCGTCCCCCGCCGGCCACGCAATAGGGCACAGAACCAGGTGTAGCTAGATAATGGCTCCTAAAGGCACCAGGCTCTAATTCTTAGAAACCGTAATGTTCCCTTATTGGGGGAGGGGGTGTCTTTGTCGATATAACTAAGTTAAGGATCTTGTCCCGGGCTATTCAGGTGGGCCCTAAACAAAATCACAGGTATCCTTATAGCAGACGGGCTGAGTGAGATCTGACACAAGGAGAAGGCAGAGGTAGGAATGAGGAGGCCACAAGCCAAGGGCTGCTGGTCGCCACCAAATCCGGAGGAGGTGAGGGCCGGATTCCGCCCCCTGGTGCTCGTGGAAGGACCACGGCTCTGCTGACACCTTGAGTTTGGTCCCATACACTGACTTGGGGCTCTGAGCTCCAGAACTGTGAGGGAAGACATTTCTGTGGTTTGATGCCATGAAATGTGTTACAGCAGCCACAGGACAGTAACACCACTCCGCCAGGCCCCGGTGCACCGTGGACCCCCCGGAAGGAAAGTTTTCTGAGCAAATGAGCCGAAGTCATGCCATGTCCAGGAAGCAGGTCAGTCATCTAGGAAACAGAGACCCCCTGTAGCAACACAGAGGAATCTATTTGCAAACAAGCAATGTACTAGTCACAAAGCGTTAGTCACTGTTTATGTCACTCGAGAGGACAGCCCTGTGAGGTCATGCCGTGGCCTTGCTAGTTTCTGTCTGTTTCCCCTGCCTTTCCACTGGGTTAGAGTGAAAGAAAGGGAGGCAAGGAGGGAGGAGAGGAGGGAAGGAGGGAGCGGGGGGGGGGGACTTGCAGGCACCTCTTACCCAGGGACCAGTGTGCCAGTCACTGGGCTCAATGCCACTGTCCACGCCCCTCTCTTCATTCTACAGCTCTCCGAGAGAGCACTGTCTTCCCCAGTTTACAGATGGGCAAAGCTGGGGTGCAGGGAAGTAAAGCCACCTCCCCAAAGTTGCAAGACCGTATCCTACAGGCAGGGAGTCCCGTCCAGTTCCTGTCCGACTGGACAGCACACCCTCCCACTGTCACGATCACACCTCAGCATCTCCAAGTCCTCTGTCCCGGGGCTCAGAGCGCCATTCATGCAGAGCGGCCTTCCTCTTCTTAGCGTAAGTGCCCAAGGCTTCACTGCATGTGTGTGTGTGAGTGTGTGTGTGTGTGAGTGTGTGTGAGTGTGTGTGTGTGTGTGAGTGTGTGTGTGAGTGTGTGTGTGTGAGTGTGTGTGTGAGTGTGTGTGTGTGTGTGTGAGTGTGTGTGTGAGTGTGTGTGTGTGTGTGAGTGTGTGTGTGAGTGTGTGTGTGTGTGTGTGAGTGTGTGTGTGAGTGTGTGTGTGTGAGTGTGTGTGTGAGTGTGTGTGTGTGTGAGTGTGTGTGTGTGAGTGTGTGTGTGTGAGTGTGTGTGTGAGTGTGTGTGTGAGTGTGTGTGTGAGTGTGTATGTGTGTGTGTGTGTGAGTGTGTGTGTGTGAGTGTGTGTGTGAGTGTGTGTGTGTGTGAGTGTGTGTGAGTGTGTGTGTGTGTGAGTGTGTGTGTGAGTGTGTGTGAGTGTGTGTGTGAGTGTGTGTGTGTGTGAGTGTGTGTGTGAGTGTGTGTGTGAGTGTGTGTGTGTGTGAGTGTGTGTGTGAGTGTGTGTGAGTGTGTGTGAGTGTGTGTGTGTGAGTGTGTGTGTGTGTGAGTGTGTGTGTGAGAGTGTGTGTGTGTGTGTGAGTGTGTGTGTGTGAGTGTGTATGTGTGAGTGTATGTGTGTGTGTGAGAGTGTGTGTGTGAGTGTGTACGTGTGTGTGAGTGTGTGCGTGCGTGTGTGTGTGTGATGCCATGGAAACCACAACGAGGGACCTCACTTCCAACACGATTGGCAAACATTGTCACTGTCTGACACGCCAGGGGTGGAGCCGTGGGGATGTCCTCTCTGGTGCAAGTAGAAATGGGTCAAAGGTCACAATCTGCTGACCCCTCGGCAAGCTGCGATGCATAGGCCTGGACCCTGCGTCTTCTCACCCACACGCACTAGAGACGCTTTGGCCAATTTGCTGAGGACACAGGTACTAGCCTATTCATTGCCATCCTGCTTGAAATGCAAAAAAAAAAAAAAAAAAAAAAAAAAAAGAGGAAAGACATGAACTCTTCGTTAACAAGACAATAGATAAATACTGTGTGGTCACCAGCCTCTGAAAAGTTGGGGGGCTATGAAACTGAACCCCAGAATTCCCGGCCATGACACAGAGAACGAACAAAACAATGTTGGGGGAAGCCGCGGCCAGAGACGACCAACAGTGTTGGGACGTTTATCTTTTCCAAGTCGGAAGGCATAGGGTCACATATGAAAGCAGTGAAACCACAAAACGTGTGTGGGAAATGCGGAACGGTGGTGCCGGCAGGCAAGGAGGGAAATAGTACAGGGAAGAGCCTTTGCATTTGCAATATTTTCTTTCTGAACCGAGGGAGGGTCTCCCAATGTGGATGGAGATATTCTCTGTGGCTTTTTTTGGTGTACCTGACCTACTTCAGCAGAAGACCGTTTGAAAGGGCAGGGGAGAGCGTTTTGCTTTCCGTAGGAGATGCCACTGGATAGCACGGGGGTGAGCGGTGGACAGACTGTCCCGGAAACTAGGAGAAGCTTCTAACCTCCCGTGGCTCGGCCAGAGGCACCTGCCGTTGGTGGGTGGTCCAGCCAGCCCCACGGCCCCACGGCCCCCCGGCCCCCCGGCCCCCCAGCCCCACGCGGAGGCAACGCCTGCGAGCAACGGAGTGGCCGCTCTCGGGACGCCGCCCTCGGGCTACGGCGGCAGTGTGCCTTCCCCGGGAAGCCGCGTCGCTGCCGGTGAAGGATGGGGTCGCTCCATCTCTGTCACCTGCACGGAGAAGGAAGTGCTGTCGAGAGACAGATTAGATCATCTATTATCGCGCAGGCAGAGGGTAGACCGAGGAGGCACCTGCAGCTCGCCAGATGTTCTATCAATCATCTCTTCCCCCCTGTGCCCCCCCGCACCCCCCCCTCCGCCCTGCCTCTCCAGGGAAGACTCAGACAGGAGACTGGATGGGGCGGGGGCGGGAACGCCACAGGCAGCCGCGGGCCCTGGCTCCTGGGCTGTGGCAATACCCAGGCACAGAGGGTAACCTGGAAGGTGGGTACTCAGGGGCGCGGTGAGGTGTGATGGGTACCTCCCCTGGAGTCCGGAAAAGAAGGCCAGTCAGTACAGTCAACACTACAGTCATCTTCCTGGTTGACGCCACCATCGCCATCATCGCCATCGTCATCGTCATCGTCAGCTTCACCAAATGCTACTCTAGTCCAGGAACTCCAAGAGTGTCACCCCCACGTTTTCATCTGCCTCCCACAACCCCTTCACAGACGAGTACTATCCATGTCCCCGTGTCACCCCAGAGGAAGCCGAGGCTCAATGCCACTCTCCACGCCCTTCTCAACCCAGGACTCTCCAAGGGGAGGTAAGTAACCGAGCCGAGGTTCCCCAAAGTGGACTCCAAAGACGTGCCCCCCTCCCGCTGTTTCCTCCTATCCCCCAGCACCCAGGGCAGGGTGCCCGCGAGGACAGCGGTCTCCGACCACGCAAGGCCCAGGACCCAGGCCTCCAGAGTGTGACCGTTAACACAGGAACCCGGGGAGTCACACTCCTTTCCCCAAAAGGCTCTTCACAGCCACACGCATCCTGAGAGGTGAGGAAGGACATGGCCGTTTGGAGATGCCAGATACAGAGCAAGGACTAGTCCAGGCCCACAGAGAGAAGCCCGGCCCTTTGCGGTCTCTGGGACCCCCTCCGGCCCCTTGGGGAGCGAGCGACAGAGAATGACACCCCCGCCCCCCCCCCCCCCCCACCACCACACACTGGAAGCCTGGGACCTTCCACATCCAGGGTGCTTTACTATTTCCTCTTCAAACCTCTCTCGACACCTCCGATGTTCTGCACCACGCACGCTCCTCAGGGCTCCCGTACGGCCGTCTAGTTCATCTCCGTCTACGCCATGGCCTCTTCTAGGTGCCATGACTCCAGAGTAGGTGCTAAAGAACAGCTTGTTGAATGAATGAGTGAGTGAATGAATGAATGAGTGAGTGAGTGAGTGAGCATATCATGATCCCTGGCAAGGAACGCAGGTGTACGTCAGGAAGTCTAGGCCCCTACCCGAGAAATTCAGAGAGAAGCCCCGACAACCCGCAAGGTGAATCCAAGACAGAGGCCAGCGCATCCCCACATGGACTTCTTGCCAGGGATGGGGTCTCAGAGGACCAGGCGCCCCAGCACCGTACAAACCGGGGGAGTGGCTGCACCTGGCCAATAGGCAGATAACGGCTAGCGCAGACCTTGACGTTGGGCTCCAGAAATGAGCGCATTTGCCCCACAGACTCGGTTCCTGGGGAAATGGCCACTGCAGGCAGGGGAGTCTAGAGCAGTGGTCGGCAAACGGCGGCTCGCGAGCCACATGCGGCTCTTTGGCCCCTTGAGTGTGGCTCTTCTACAAAATACCAAGGCCTAGGCGAGTCTATTTTGAAGACGTGGCGTTAGAAGAAGTTTAAGTTTAAAAAATTTGTCTCTCCAAAGAGATTTCAATCGTTGTGCTGTTGATATTTGGCTCTGTTGACGAATGAGTTTGCTGACCACTGGTCTAGAGCAGGGGTCCTCAAACTTTTTAAACAGGGGGCCAGTTCACTGTCCCTCAGACCGTGGGAGGGCCGGACTATAGTTTAAAAAAAAAACTATGAACAAATTCCTATGCGCACTGCGGGCCCGGGACGCGTCGGCTGCTAAGCAGGACAGGCAGTGGCACCCGGCGGGCCAGATAAATGTCCTCGGCGGGCCGGATCCATGTGGCCCACGGGCCGTAGTTTGAGGACGTCTGGTAGAGGATGACGGGGCTCCCTCCAGGGGACAACCTGGAGCCAGCCCTGTCCCCAGACCTCGTCCATTCTCCTGTGTCCACTCAGCTCCTCCGGCCCTCCTGCCAGTGGGCCCAGGTATGGCCCCTTCTACCCACCCACCGTCGTGGCCGCCTGCCTGAGGCGTGTGTCCGGAACGTTAAGACCAAGACTCGCGTCCCACCGTAGCTTCTGGGAGCGGGCCGTGTGCTTTCTTTGGAAGCCACGTGGAGAGTCCTGGGTTGAGAACAACCTGCCCAACTCACGCAGGACCGGCCACGCGGGAGGCCTGGTTGGGCAGACGCCCCCGCCCTCCTTCGCAGAGCCCGCCGTGCAGAGACCAGAGTGGTTACCTTGACAAGGAGGGCGGGCAAAAATCTGTGTTTTTAAGAAAATGGAACTGAAAGAATTTAACCTCGAAACATAAACAGAAGCAATAAATTAGAGAGAGACGGGGGGACAGGAAATTGTGAGGGGAGAGGCCCGTTCCCGGGAAAGAGGAGGATTTTCTTGGGTGATGACAACCAGCAGCCCTTCACGGAGATGCTGGCGACGGGGCCTGGCCGCGTGCGCCCCAGGGGAGGAGGCTGGCCCACAGGGGATGCTCCGGGGCTGTCTCCACTGATCTCTCTGTCCAGGGGTCCCCAGAAGTGCAATCCAAAGCTGGGATGCTTTAGATCAGAGAAAGGGACAAAGCTCTCCATGGGGAAAGGGCATCCTTTTTTTAAAAAAAATATATATATATATTTTATTGATTTTTTACAGAGAGGAAGGGAGAAGAAGAGAGAGTTAGAAACATCGATGAGAGAGAAACATCAATTTTTTTTTTTTTTAAGATTTCAGAGAGGAAGGGAGAGGGACAGATAGAAAGCATTAATGATGAGAGAGAATCATGGATCGGCTGCCTCCGCTGTACACCCCCTATTGGGGAACGAGTCCGCAACCCAGGCATGTGCTCTTGACCGGAATTGAACCCAGGACCCTTCAGTCCACAGGCCGACGCTCTATCCACTGAGCCAAACTGGCTAGGGCTGAGCATCGTTTTGTAACCCAAAAAGGAGTGGGTAACATGGGCTCTTGGGGGTATTTTCAGAGAGGGGGTATTTCTAGCTCTTCTACAGCTGCGAACTCCATTGGCCACACTGGGCAATTTGCATAAACTCCCTGGCGGGAAAGACGGACAGGAGCTAAATGTGGGTCTAGCCAGCCGTGGGCAAACTACGGCCCGCGGGCCGGATCCGGCTGTTCTATCCGGTTCTCTTGCTCTCCCCTCCGCTCCTTTCCTTTGAATTTATATTAGTTCACACAAACACTCCATCCATGCTTTTGTTCCGGCCCTCCGGTCCAGTTTAAGAACCCATCGTGGCCCTCGAGTCAAAAAGTTTGCCCACCCCTGGGACCCCCAGAGCCTCCCAGGACAGTGGGAGAGAGAGAATCACAGGTCACCACGCCTAACACCAAGCAAGGCAGTTGGTGAGGAGGTGGCCCACGTCAATATGATGTCAAAACAACGCAGACCCGGGTTGCAAGTCCAACTTCACCGCATTCTCCCTGATGGACCCGGCACGTCAGGTCTCCTCCAGGAAGGGCCGGGAAGCAGGCTGCTCCCGCACAGCGAGTTGCTGGCGCCTCGGAGGAACGGAAAAGGGCACGCCAACAACCAGAACCCAGTCCCCTTCCACAGCGCAGGCAGTGTTCTCGTCTCATTAAGGACCACGTTGCCCCTTAAAACAGTTCTCTAGACAGAGGCCACCCCAGGGAACAGGGAGGGGAGGGAGGTCAAAGAACCCAATGTACCCATTGAAGGAGGGTGGGTGTTGGGGAGTCGTGGGGGACATCTGAGGTCTCTGCTAGCCCAGAATCAAACATCCCCGTTTCCTTCGGGGGACAGCTCTCTTCCACTCTAGCTGCTGGGGGTTAGCGGAAGTGACCTCTACTCCCAACGCCCCATCCCACTCAGGGGCAGTCATGTGACCCAGGCATGGCCTACTGGGACATCCCCTGGCCAGAGGGATTGGTTTAGGGATGGTCATGGCACCCAACGCAAGGCAATGAGACTCAGTTCTGTTGTCAAGGTCAATGGAGCCCTTTCTGAGAGTGGGAGCGAGGCTGATAGTCTAAGGGGACTGGATCCCGGTCACTGGCGTGCCCTTCCTCCTCTCCTCCGTGGTGCCGGCAAGTCGCTGTGCTCAGGCTGCCTTCTGCCCGGCACTTCCCAAGGGAAGAGAGGTCGGGGTCCAAGGCCATCTCACTGGCATGCATACACCCCACGAGGGGAAAGAACACCCGGGAAGGGAAGTCCCAGAACCCCTCTTGTTGTCACCGTGCCTGTGTCCATCTCTCCTCCGTCACTACACCTGACTCTCCCGCCAGGCTCAGATGGGAAGGAGGGTTAGGGCTAGGGCTAGGGTTAGGGTTAGGGTTAGGGTTAGGGTTAGGGCTAGGGCTAGGGCTAGGGTTAGGGCTAGGGTTAGGGTTAGGGTTAGGGTTAGGGTTAGGGTTAGGGTTAGGGTTAGGGCTAGGGTTAGGGTTAGGGCTAGGGTTAGGGCTAGGGTTAGGGGTAGGGTCAGGGTTAGGGTTAGGGCTAGGTTTAGGGCTACGGTTAGGGTTAGGGTTAGGGTTAGGGTTAGGGTTAGGGTTAGGGTTAGGGCTAGGGTTAGGGCTAGGGTTAGGGCTAGGGTTAGGGCTACAGTTAGGGTTAGGGTTAGGGTTAGGGTTAGGGTTAGGGTTAGGGCTAGGGTTAGGGTTACAGTTAGGGCTAGGTTTAGGACTAGGGCTAGGTTTAGGGCTACGGTTAGGGTTAGGGTTAGGGCTAGGGCTAGGGCTAGTGTTAGGGCCAGGGTTACGGTTAGGGTTAGGGTTAGGGTTAGTGTTAGGAGGCGGAGTGAGACATGGGCCTGAGAAGTTTGCTAGGCCCCGGGAGGGTGGATCTGAAGGTCCCCAGAGCAGGTTTAGGCGGGTGCAGGTGGGCCAGGAAATGCCCATGGGCTCCTGGGCCGGTGCTTGAGGAAGCGTGCTTCAAGCAGGCTTTTCTGGCCTGAGTGTTTACGGGACTGTAGAGCAGAGAGCCCCCTGGACTCTGCCACCGGCTCATCTGGGCCTCTGTCCGCCGGTTGTTTTCCCCTCGAACTCAGCCGCAGGGAGATGGGCTCTCGCGTGCACGGCGGGTCACTCCCATCACAAAGGAGTTCTGCCCCGTGAGGTCTTTTTTTAATTATGGAAAATTGTTAGATACAATCAGAAATGAGGAGAATAGTGAACCCTCCTCCCCACACCCCTGTGCCCATTACCGGAGTCCAACCATTATTACTGCTCAGGGCTACCTCTGTTTCATCTGCAGCCTCGCCCGGCCCGCTTCGCCCGGGGTTACTTTGAAGCCGGTCCAGACGTCATATATCTTTGAGATGCTCTGATTGCAACTGCCCCAGATCGGGAGGTTTCCTTCTCCCAGGGAAGAAAGGAATCGGAGGGGCCGATCGCCCTGCCTCCTCCACAGACGGGGCCCCCGCTCTCCGGACCGGAGAGGGTGCTGTGCATCTCTTTGGGGCGGGGTGGGGGCGGGGGGACGCTGGTTATTCTTGTCTGGAAATGGTCAGCTGGAGGGAGTGCCTGCAGGGCCATCTCCCCGGGCACCCCCATTGCCCTCAACCTGCCGTCTCGCCCAGCCCCAGCTCTGCCCACTTCCTGGGTCCACAGCTTTGATTTCTGGCTGTTCCCCATTCCTCTTCCCTGAGTTCCAGGGTCCCTCTCCCTCCCTCCCCAGGATTCCAAGACACACAGATGGTCCAGGGAACCACGACAGCCTGAAAAAGGCGATTCCTCACTTTACAACCCCCGCCCTCCCCCCCACCGGAACCGGCTCCCTCCCGGGCACCGTACCAGCCTGCAGGCTGGGGCCGACGCTGGCATCCAAGGGCGGCTGGGCTCCTACTGTAAACACAGCTATCCTTGCTCTCCAACTGTACATTATCTCCGCCCTGCATGCGATCCTCCTTGAACAACTAATAAATGCAAAAAAAACAAACCAAAACAAACAAAAAAAAACCACGACCCAAATTATTATTATTACTTAA
The DNA here is from genome assembly GCF_963455305.1 of Plecotus auritus. Taxonomy (NCBI): domain Eukaryota; kingdom Metazoa; phylum Chordata; class Mammalia; order Chiroptera; family Vespertilionidae; genus Plecotus; species Plecotus auritus. Next base: position 58,583,297 of record NC_137785.1, read on the forward strand.
AGGGCCGGAGAGAGATAGAAGGCCCTTCTAAAGTTCCAGAGCGCCTTGGGCAGCTGCGGGTACATGAAAGGCAGGGGCCGGGGGAGGGGGGCCGGGGCGTATTTCAAAGCTGACGGCTGCAGTAACGGCGCGCGGGGGGCGTTGTGTGGAATACGCCAAGTGTTTGAAGTGGACAAGATTTCTAGCATGTTGCCTTGATGCCTGTACATACTTAATAACAGATGTTTGGTCTCTCTCGGCAGATAATCGTCCTGCTGTAAGGTTGACTTGACCTGCCTGCGCGGTGCGGCTCCGCGCGCGCGGGCGCGGTAACAAATGATGCCAGCTCCTCTCCTTTTTACTCGGGGAATGCTCAGCCACGCTTCCTTTTAAGCACATAATTGCTCGGCGGCCACCGAGCCCATACATCCCCCTCTTCGAATGGCCGCAGCGCCATTCGGCAGTAATTTATGGGGACAGGGTTCAAAGTTTTAATAATATTTGGATAATATCATTGCCCACACGTCGGTGGCGCCGTGATGAATAGAAGGAGAAGGGGCTTATTTCGATTCCATGCGTGACAGTGTGAGCGTTAACAACGGGGTGCCCGGCGTGGCCTTTATGGCGACGGCCACCGGGCCATCGGCTAATGAATTATGGATCTGGGCCTGAAGGATGACACGCGGCGGCGGGATCACACGGGGACGCTTGTGCATGAGGAACTGTCCTATTAGGGCCTCTTCCTTATGCAGATAAATGAATTGCACGGGAGACCAAAACGGCGTAAATACACCCTTAGCGGATAACGGATTATCACATCAACATAAAAAACCCCGTGGCCGGGCATGCGCGGCGATATTTATGTCCATCCTCTCTGCTCAAGTGGCGCCCTGGGGTTTGGCTTCTCCCTGCTGCCCTCATCATTCCCACGTCCTCGGGGCACCTCTGGGCGCCATCCCCGGACCCTCTGCACAGCCCCTTGACACGGTGCCTGGTTGGCCCCGAGAACCCCTTTTGGGCATGTCCGTGGGTAAAGGATGCCCATCCAATCCAAGGCACACTTGGTTAGGATGGCCTTGGTGATGTGGCAGGGTGCCCTCAGAATGGAGGGGCGCACCCAGGCAAATGCTAACCGCGGAAGGAGGCAGCCGTGCTCCAAGGAGCAGAACGGGGGGGCCAAGATCCAGTGCAGCCCTCACCGCTGCCAAGAAGCAGGTGGCGCGGGTGCGTCTCGGAGAGGAACTCCCCCGAACTGGCACCCCCTTTGTGGCCAAGCCAAGATTCCCGATTCCCAGGGCCAACGGCTGCCTTATCCAGCCCGAGGGTTCGCTCCTCACAATGGAAACACGCAACACCAGCCCCCAAAGGGTAGTGTTAAGGCTGCAGCAGTGTTCGCCAGCTTCCTCCCGTTCACCGCCGCCGACTCACCCTGAACGCGGACAAGACGCGCGTGCGGGGCGGGCGCCATCCTTGCACTCGCACGCTTGCTACCCGTGTCATCTGAAGGGTGTATTGGGAGAGCTCAGCCATGAGAGCGGCACCTCAGGCCAGCGAGGACACGTTTAAATCTCCTCGCAGAGCTTGCCGGCGTCCCAGAGAGCTCCCTCGGCCCAGGTTCTGACCCGGAGATATCGCCAGCCTGGGCCCTCTCCCCGAGGCCGGGATCCCGGGCAGGTTTCACACACCCCGGTGGCTTCTCCGAGGTAAGGCCCCGTGCGGGATTCAAATGCAGGTCTGTCTGTCTGTCTCTATCTGTGTGCTATTGTCACCTGGCTATAAAAAAAGATAAAAGTTACCCAAGACCCTGTCTGTCACCGATAACCAATTGCCTAACCTTTGGACGATTGTTCTTTTTCTATTTTTCCTGTGCAAATCCAACCATAAGTAATTTTAATAACAGTGCTTTCTGCTTTCTTTTCTTTTTCTTTTTTTTAATGTCACCAGATGAGAGGAGGTAGCAGAAGGGCCACAACGTTGATCAAGCACCAACATTCTTCAAACTTGTCCTACGAACCATTAACTTAGTTTTGGTTCACAGTTTTATGAATGTTGAACACACGTATTCTGTTTGCGATGGATGCAGCAGCCATCGCAAACAGAACGTGGAACAGCTCCAATGTCCCCCAGGTGTCACTCCTGCTAGTCTTTTAAAAACGTCAAACCCTCCGCCTGGCTGGTGTGGCTCAGTGGTTGAGCATCGACCTATGAACCAGGGGGTCCCGATTCGATTCCAGGTCAGGGCACGTGCTGGGTTGCGGGCTCGATCCCCAGTGAGGGGCGTGCAGGAGGCAGCCGATCCATGATTCTCTCTCATCATGGATGTTTCTCTCTCTCCCTCTCCCTTCCTCTTTGAAATCAATAAAAAATATATTTTTTAAAGGTCAAACCCTCACCCAACCCTTTACCCATGTCCACCTCTGCTCTGCTCTCTGTCACTGTAGTTCCCCGGTTGGGAATGTCCTATAAACCAAGCGATACAGTCTGGAATCTACGGGGACTGGCTTCCTTCACGCACCATCATGCCTGTGAGATGTTCCAAGTGGTGGCATGTATCCACAGTTCTACAGAACACTGTTTCTTTTTGGATGAGTGGTGCCTGGTTACAGAGCTTCCACTTAGAGTCGGGCGTGTACCAGGCCCTTAATGGGATGATGATAATCATAGCTAACAGCTAGGAAGTGCTAAGTGTTGGACTGTATTCACTCAATGAACCTCTCAACCACCCATGGGGCAGCTACTAGCATGACGTTCATCTTGCAGACAAGGACATCAAACAATAGAGAGGGTACATCCCTGCCCAAGGTCCCAAAGCTGGTAAGTAGAGGAATCACTGTAAGGTTAGCCTGGGGCCCAGCCTTGTGATTCATCATGGGAGAGCCCGCTGGTTAATGGGAAGTTGAAAAACTCCCAAATCCCAGGGAGGTAGGTCTAAGTGGCTGGTAGCATACCCGTCTAAAAGCCGGCTGTCCTGGGGTCTAGAGCAGGGGTGGGCAAACTTTTTGACTCGAGGGCCACAATGGGTTCTTCAACTGGACCGGAGGGCCGGAACAAAAGCATGGATGGCGTGTTTGTGTGAACTAATATAAATTCAAAGTAAAGGAGCGGAAGTGGGAGCAAGAGAACCCTCCGCTCCTTAGGCTCTGCGGGCCGATAGAACAGCCGAACGGGCCAGATCCCATCCGGCCCGCGGGCCGTAGTTTGCCCACGGCTGGTCTAGAGTCAACTGACATGACCAGAAAAACAAGGAAAAGGGTCCTGGAACCACATGATAATAGTTCAGGATGGATAGACCCAGCGAGGTGATGGTTTTGAGGGGAGGGTTTCAAAGAGTCTTGGGGTACAAACTGTTGTTGGGTGCTTCCTATGGAAAAGTAGATGGAATATTCCCGTAATGAACAATAACGTTAATTGACTAAGAGTATTCATGGATTAGTAAAATTATGCTAAGGAAGAAATAGCAAAGTCGTGTTACTATAGACAGGAAGCCATGTGGGGTATATGATTCAGGTTCTCGTAGAACAACTGCTCGTTCTAATCAGCCCATAGAGGCACCAACAAGAACAACAGTATTGATGTTTAACACTCTACCAGGGGTCCTCAAACTGCGGCCCACGGGCCACATGTGGCCCGCCGAGGACATTTATCCGGCCCGCCGGGTGCCGCTGCCTGTCCTGCTTAGCAGCCGATGCGTCCCGGGCCCACAGTGCGCATAGGAATTCATTCATAGTTTTTTTTTTAAAACTATAGTCCGGCCCTCCCACGGTCTGAGGGACAGTGAACTGGCCCCTGTTTAAAAAGTCTGAGGACCCCTGCCTACGCCCAGCAGTGACTGTGAGGAAGGTGGACGTAGGCCTACGTCACTCATGCCCAACTCTGAAGGTGAGAGGGACCATGATGAGTCCTCTAGTGTGAAGCAGGGAACCGGGATTCAAATGCAGGTCTGTCTGTCTGTCTGTCTGTCTGTCTCTATCTGTGTGCTATTGCCACCTGGCTAAAAGAAAAGATAAAAGTTACCCAAGACCCTGTCTGTCACCGATAACCAATTGCCTAACCTTTGGACGATTGTTCTTTTTTTTTTTTTCCTGTGCAAATCCAACCATAAGTAATTTTAATAACAGTTCCATTATTTTCACTCAACTGTCTCTAGCTCTTTGTTCAAGGCACATTGTTCTTCCTGATTGGCCCACACACATAGCTGTTTTTTCTAAAAACAAACCAATAAACAAACATTGCAAAGTTCCTTTGGAAACCACCCCTACCTCGTCCACTCTGACCCGTGCTCTTCAGAGGGGGTTCACCATCCACCCTACCTTCTTCAGGGGTCCGAGTGACCATGCTGCGCAGGCCTGGCCCATTGGCTTGCTCTTGGATTGGTTCTGGGGACGTCACGCCATGCAAGCCAGGCCCGTGAGCATTTTCCTGGGACCGTCTCCGAGACCGCTGGGGAAAGCGCTCACTCTTCGCCAACATTCCTAGGCATCAAGACTCAAGACGCTCCAAGGGGCCCGTGGCCGTCTTTGCTATCAACCTTGGAGAATCTGTCTGAAAAGGAAGCCCACAAAGAAGGGAGCAGGGCCAACCGACAAGTTCCCTGAGATGTTGCCTGAGCTCCTGGAACCAGCTTTACCTGAAGCCTTTCGAACGCTTCTAAACTATGTAGGTATCGAAGCCAACACATTCCTTGCCTGAGTCAGAGGCTAGCCCACGAACCAACCTCAAGTCCACAGGCCTTTCCCAGTTGGTCTAAGTCCTTGGCTCTCCTCCGTAAGGCGGAGCAGTGGTGGAACCCTCGCCCGGAGGCTCAGGTCCAGTAGGTTGGGTGTGGTCTAACGGTTCGCATTCCCAACGGGTTCCCGGACTATGCTGATGCGGCTGGTCCAGGGACTGCAGAACCACGGCTCTAACGGAAGGTGCGTGAGAAGGCGCTGGGATGGTGGGTTGGAAAGCCCAGGAAGAATCAGAGGTTTCTACCCCTTCTTCTCCCATCCTGTCCCCCACCCCCAAGACCTTCCTGGGCTAGGAGGTCAAAGGTCAGAGGCCTCCTCAGGATCCAGCAGAGAAGCTGGGTGGAGCCCGCCTGGGGCAGGGGAGGGCCTCCTGTTTGGCCAACAAACAGAAGGGTCTAACCCCCCACCCTGACCCGCCTTTCTGAGGACACGGCCTGTCCCATTGTCTGCTGCCGGATTAGAGGAGCAGGGACAGAGCTCTTTTTCCTTTTTTTTTCTTCCTTTTTTTTTTTTTAGCGCTGAGAAAAGCCATTAAGGGATTAACACCCCGATTTATGAAAATGGAGGATGATAAAGGAACAATGGGGTGACAGCATTGTGTAAACGACACATTCATTTCAGGGACAGGGCTGCTAACTGGGAGAAATGGAGCCATAAATGGAACAATGAGGAGATGCTTTTACCAGCTTGTCATTAATTAGCCCGGAGCACAATTGTTTTATTGTCCTTTTTGAAAAATACAAAATTGGTAGGGAAATACAAGCACCGAGCAGAGCGATTATTCCCTGTCGAGGGCTGACATCTGCTTTTCCGCGGCTCCTAAGGCGCCCCTCCGGAAAAGGAAAGGGCGAGGGAGGAAACTTTCCCTGGCAGAAGGGGGGAAATGCCCCCCCCACCAAGTGCACCTCGAACTCCTGGGCAGTGAGGGCCGCCTCTCAACGGGCTCCCTTCTGGCCTCCACCAGCCAGGGAGCAAGGGGCTGGGCGGTGGGAGGTGAGCGGCTGCCCTGGCAGGTCCTGGTAGCAGGTGGGAGGGACCGGAGCTTGGGGGACAGGTGACCGCCTGCTGGGGACGGGGAGGCCAGCCTAGAAGTCCCTCACCTGGTCCCCACCCGGCCTGTCGGCCTGTCGGCTGGGCCAGGCATGTGGCTCTGCAGACTCTGACCAGGGTCTCGCTCTCACCCATTTATTTCATCTACAGCAGGAGCTCAAGGGTTTGAAAGATGCCCACGTCGGATGCATGTCGTGAAAAGCCTTCTACACATCCGAGAAGTGGACTCAGCTCCTGACCACAATGTCTTCCCCCCTGAGCCACAGACAGGGCCCGCCCTGCGGTGGGGGGAGGACAGGCATCCGGGTCGATGGGTCTGGAGGGTGTCTGTCAGCAGGGGCTGCTGGGGATACATGAGGGAAGTGGGGGGTGGGTGTAGAACCTTAGAGACTCACAGGGGACACACAGCATGTCTGTGGAGTCTTTTTTTTTAAAATATGTTTTTATTGATTTCAGAGAGGAAGGGAGAAGGAGAGAGAGACAGAAACATCAATGATGAGAGAGAACCATGGATCGGCTTCCTCCTGCACGCACCACACTGAAATGGAGCCCGCAACCCGGGCATGTGCCCTGACCAGAAATTGAACCGTGACCTCCTGGTTCAGAGGTTGAGGCTCAACCCCTGAGCCACGCCGGCCAGGCCATCTATGGGAGTCTTGATGGAGTAAGTCGGGCACATGCTGTGGGCTGGCCTGGGCATAGGATGAGGCTGCCCGGATCCAAGCACAGGCCACCCCTCCAGGTATAAGGGCCATTTATACTCCTGAGTGCCCCATTTTAGACTCTAACACAGCCGTGGGCAAACTACAGCCTGCGGGCTGGATCCGGCTGTTCTATCCGGTTCTCTTGCTCTCCCCTCTGCTCCTTTACTTTGAATTTATATTAGTTCACACAAACACTCCATCCATGCTTTTGTTCCGGCCCTCCGGTCCAGTTGAAGAACCCATTGTGGCCCTCGAGTCAAAAAGTTTGCCCACCCCTGCTCTAACATGTCAGCCGTAGAAAAGTTGGCCCACGGCGGCCGTTTCTAGAAAGAGTCCAACCATCACACAAGGGTTAAGGGCGCCTGGAAAGAAAAGGCGCTCACAGAGGCAAACAGGGTGCCGGGCAAGGAAACCGTGGACAGCGTGGCCATTGTCCCTGCCTTCCGTGAGTGCTGGCCATTGTCCGCCTTTCATCTGGAAACGCCGTAGATACGAACGCAGCCCTCTTTGCAGCATTGTCCTTCACAGCAACCGGGCACAATGCGTCTCTATGCCTCCACGCTCTCCATTGCCATAAAGACGCCTTTCTTCAGGAAGATTCTGTCTGCGTGTCTCACAAATAAACGTGGAGCGACTGCAGACGTGTGTCCGTCCATCCCACGCGGCCCGTGTCCTGTGTACCAGGCACTGCTCTAGGGCGAGGCCTCGGGCCGGGAACAAATGAGGAGCCCCGCCCCCCCGCACCCCCTTCCCTAAAGAACGTCGTCCATTGCTGGGTGTGAGGACAGGAAATAAATAGTCATAGACGTGGGTCACGTAATGATTGTTGCTATGGAGAAAAATGAAGCAGGTGGAGGGGTACGATGGTAGACTAGAATAAAGAATATCTCTCTCTATAAAAAGCCAGTCACCGGAACGCCGGGATGATCGGAACAACCGGTCTCTATGATGCCCACTGTGGCCTGCCAACCTCCTGAGGCTCCTCCTCGCCGCCAGCCCTGCCCCCATTCAGCACCCCCATCCCGATTAGGGGTGGGGCTAGCTGGTCTACTGCCTGTAGCCCCTCCCCCTGGCTGGGCCCACCCCTGATTGGCTTCCTCCACTCTGACTGGGGGGGTGAAGCCGGCCAGCCAACCATCCGCAGCCCCTCCCCCCGGCTGGCTCAGCCCCAATCAGCCCCCATTGGGGCGGGCTGGCCTGACCCCACATGTGCATGAATTCATGCACCGGGCCTCTAGTGTGTGTGTGTGTGTGTGTGTATGTGTGTATCTATAGATAGATAGATAGATAGATAGATAGATAGATAGATATAGATAGATAGATATAGAGAGATATATAAATCCTCACTGGAGAATATTTTTCCATTGAATTTTTTTTTTAGAGAGAGGGATAGACAGAGAGAAACATTGATGAGAGAGAAACACTTCTATTGGTTGCCTCCTGCACATGCCCCGACCAGGCCCAGGGTGGGGAGGAGCCTACAACCGAGGGACGTGCCCTTGACCAGATTCGAACCTGGGACCCTCCGGTCCGCAGGCCAACGCTCTATCTACCGAACCAAACCAGCTAGGGCAGAATATGTGTGTATTTAACATCCTCCACCAGAACGCACGTCAGCCAAGCACGTGGCAATAGGGAATGGTGGGGAGTGTGGCAAACAGGAGCCCGCCTGCTGGTCTACAGGGCAACCTCAGCTCCTGCTGTGCCTCCACCGTGGGAGAGGGGCCGTGTCTGTCATCTTGAAGCGAGGCTGGATTTTCAGCGGAACTCTCCTGAGTTTAAACCTTTACAGCTAAAGCAAGCGTAAGGCCAGACTCGCTCAGAGCCATCCGTTTACACGCTCCGCTGAATCTCTGTCGGGCAGGGCGAACTCACACAACACATCGTCTGACCCTTTAGTCCCTGGCTGCCAGGGAACTGAGGGGTAAACGTAATTTTTATTTTTTATTGAATTTATTGGGGTGACCTTGGTTACTAAACCTCTACGGGTTTTCATTCTGAGGCACTGTGACTATCATGCATTCAATTCTTGGCAAAAGTCATCTTCTTTCTTCTTCCAGTTCTCACAGTTTCGGAGGAATTTAAACTGTCCCATGAAAGGCGGCTTGCTGGTGGTTACAAGCAACTTCCAATCATGTTCAACGAGGAATCCATTCTAGCAAAACTAGGCTGAAAGGAAATCGCTACTAGGATCGCACTCTTTGACCCCCAGGAACTACAGACGTTCAGGGAGGAAAAAACGCAGGTGGTAACCCCCCCCCCCCATCCCACCCCGTATTCCTGGTTGCCTTTTGTCAGCGACGCGGAGGCTGTCCCCAGAAACAGCTGGCTGCCACCTCACCCCGTGGCCGCACTCCTGCTCTGCCCGGTGACCTGACTTGAAACGGGCGCGTCTCCAGCCCTTGCCGTCCCGATGCCAGCTCAGCCTGCCTGCTGCCCTCATTCCCTAGAAAGGCGCCTCTGCTCGGGCCAGCTGGAACCCCTGCCAACCCTCTGGATCCGGGAGGGGAAATCAGTGTGTCTCGCGTGCCCGTTCTGGTCAGCTGGAGGTGGCTGCCGGAAACACTTGTGTTGGGAGAGAAGCGGAGGCCCCGCGTGGGTGGGACAGGAACTGTGGGCTGGTCCCTCAGGGCTGCCTCACCCTCAGCAGGACGGCCTCTGCCGTGGCGTAAGGAGGGGCAGGCCAGACGCGATTCCCTCTCCTTCTCGGAGACGGGCATAGAGGGGCTCAGGGAAACCAGAGGCCCCCGTAGGGTGTACCCCTGTTTGCTTTAGCCAACGGTGAGCAGCCTTGAATGGCAAGAACCCTGGATCCAGGCCCTGCCGTCTATGGTGTGACACGTTTGGCAAGCGCCTTAGCCTCTCTGAGCCTCAGTTTACTTCCCTGTAAAATGGGGATAAGAGCTGAACCCTATTTCTCAGGACAGTGGGGATGATCCAACATAAAGACCTTATTTAACTCAGTGGTTAAGCGCTCGGTCAACATCACCTATTATTGCCAATATTATCGTTATTTTTCCGAGGGTCGCCCCTGGGTCTGCCCATAACTCTATGTCTCAGCACCTGCTCCCACCTCCCCTGCCCCCATCACACCCACCAGGATCTCTGGAACATTCCATTGTTTTTCAGCTCCGCTTCCCAGAGAGAAAGTGGGGCGGGGAAGGAGGAAGAGGGTAAAGGGGGAATGAATGGTGATGGAAGGAGACTTACTTGGGGTAGTGAACTCACTACCATATACAGATGATGTATTGTAGAATTGTACAGCTGAAGCCTCTTTAATTTTAATAACCGATGTCACCCCAATAAATTCAATTAAAAAAGAATCATGAGAAAATTTGGGGCAGGGAGGGGTGGGGGTTATGGATGTACCCACGATCTTAAGTGGTTTCCTGGATGTCTACACAGAGGAAACTTATCATACTGTAAATAAGTGTAGGTTATTGGATGTCAAAGATCCCTCCATAAAGCTGTTTGAGAAGGGAGAAGGAAGAAGGAATCGCATGGAAGCACATTCCCATGTTAAGCAGGTATGTGGCTACCTAATCAGATGTAGCGTGTTTACTGAAGCCCATGATGTGCTCAGCATGGCTGACACATGATCCCCATGGCAAGTCTGTCCCGTTAGCCTTCTCATTTCACACGAAGAACAATCCTTCGGTCTAGCATTTCCTTTCTCGAGGAGGAAACAGTAGCTCGAGATACGAAGAGATTCCCAGAGGCCGCCTGGGGTGGACCCTGGCTGCAGAGCCGAGCATCTCCCAGCCGCCCCCGCCCCCCCCCCCCACCCCCGTCTCCTCCTCCTGAGGAGGCTATAGGATGTTGGTGGTTTTCATAACATCTATACTTGTCCACAGGGGCGGACGGGACGTCCTCTGCATGCCGTGCGACCCTGACACTCGGGCCCGCGCTGTTGGATCCAAGGTTGGCCCCTGACCTCCGCTGGTCCAATTAGCATCTCCCTTCTGGGAAGCCAGAGCTGCCAGGAGAGGCGGCCCCTGGGTGGGCTGAGCGGGGGAGGGTGCCCAGGGCAGCACGGGGCGCAGGAGAGGAAGGAGGCCCGTGCACAGAGAGCATCAGAGACAAGAACCAGAGCGCTGGGCCTGCTGAGCTGCGTGGCCAGGAACCCCTGTGACCCCACTGCCTTCCTGCCCTCGGACTCCATGACGCAGGACTGTAGAGGGTCAAGCCTTTGTGTTTTGGTTTGGTTTTGCTGTAAATAAGGGTTCCATCAAGAAAGCTTATGGATAAAGACATTGCTGAGCATCATCCATTTAGCAGGAAAGCCCAAGGTGGCTCCGGCTTTCGATGGGGCCGCTTTGGGAGCTGAAATAGAACCGAGGCCCCAGGGTCTCTCTGCCTCCCTCTTCTGCCTCTGGTGGCGCGGAATTCATTCTCGGGAACCCAGGGGTCCCTGGAAGCTCGAGGCTTCGCTTTGGTGATAGCAAAAGGGCTGCAGGCGCTCCGGACCTCACACCACCACCCATGCGCCCTCCAGGAAAAGATAAGCCCCGCCTCCCGGCCCTGGGGCTTACTCTCATTGGCCCACAGGAGGCCACATGCCCATCTCTAAACTGATTGACAAGGGCATAAGCCATGCTATTTAGATTGAACCAATCAGGACTCTCCCTGGGAGCAGAGGGTGGGGTCTATCCCTCCCACACCTGAAGAGTGCAGATGGGAGACCGAAGAATTTCCCAAAGGACAATCCGGTATTTTTGGTGAAGATGGGAAGCAAGTATAGATGTTATGAAAACCACCAACGCCTGCCCACCACATCCTATAGCAGCCGTGGGCAAACTATGGCCCGCGGGCCGGATCCGGCCCGTTCGGCTGTTCTATCCGGCCCGTGGATCCGAAAGAGCGGAGGGTTCTCTTGCTCTCCCCTCCGCTCCTTTACTTTGAATTTATATTAGTTCACACAAACACTCCATCCATGCTTTGGTCCAGTTTAAGAACCCATTGTGGCCCTCGAGTCAAAAAGTTTGCCCACCCCTGTCCTATAGCCTTAATAAATGTTCCTTTTTTGTTGAATCTTGCTTGAATTAATTTTTAACGTTTAACCAAGCAGTCCTAGCTACATAGGGACATATGATCTTCACCCTTTCCATTCACTGATTTATTCTACATCGATTCTGGGAAGCGCTGGGAAGAGACAAAAGCTATACGTCACTCATCAGGAACACGAAGGTTGGACAGACTCGGCCACGCTCCTTGTCTCCACAAAAATGTAACAGAAATATGGTGATGGTGACTAATAATAAGTTATGAACAAGGATATAAAAAATGGTACTGATTAAAATTATGAGGGGTAATCGAAAATATTTAACATGCAATTCCCACATGTTTCGTCATGTTTCATTAACTTATAATAACCCGTTTCAATCAAGATTTTGTTGCCTGACTCGTCTTGAAGGATTCTTTGCTTGAGTCATTGTTATTAAAAAAAAAAAAAAAAAAAAAAAAAAAAAAAAAAAAAGACTGTTTGGTTTCACTAGACTCCTTATATTCATATAAATATCTGCAGAGAGGAAAACTTTCAAAATCTTCCTCAGTGAGAACAGCAAAGACTGTAAAAGGTGAGAACCAGGTGTGCGCCACAAATAACGCCGTATAATTTGCGGGATGAGTGGAATTGCCAGGGGAGAAAATGCCAGGAACAATAGCCAGTCACCCTTCTGTGGAAATGCTGAATCACCAATGCGCATGAAGGCAGGGGACAATGTCTGGTGAACACAGACCCTGAAACCTCGGAGCCGAGGAGCGATGGGAAAGCATCAGCCGTTTCCTGTGAAGACGGGCCTTCTCCGTGTGTTTCTCCCTTACGCTCACCCCAGAAGAACATGTGATTAAAATCATGCCCAAGGTCGTGTACAAAAGCTATTTCAACCCATGTAATTTCAAAATCAAATGATAAAAACAATTTTGCGTGGTCTGTATTTGATGGCATTTTTTTTTTTGCTTTCTTAGTGGTCTATGAAATGATCCCATCCCTGGACAGAAATACGGTAGTTCAAGTCTCATGATCTCATGTGCTACCACTGCACTGGATGGCTATTGCAGTTCATTATTATTCTTACCTACTGGCCGTCATCTTTTGCTGCTGTTGGCCACGCACCCATATCCCATTCACTATTGTTTCCCTTGTACACAGGCATCCCAGCCTAGCACACTGACTGGCAAGGCTGTGACAAGGTGGGACCGATGTGGGTTTCACAGCTGTGAGTACGCGAAGCACAGAGGTGATTCTTGCATTATTGTTTATTCATGATTCTCTTCTTTTCCATACGAACACATTATTGTTTATTAATTATTCTCTTCTTTTCCATACGAACACCTGTAGGCCTACTTTGCCCCTCCCTGGACTTGTGCTTCTATCCGAAAGGGTAAGTGCATTTTTCCACCGCACACAGGCCATCGCACGGAACCTTCCTTTTCTGTGGTCAGACACCTGGCTCCCACCGTGTATCTATGCCCGCCGTGGGCAAACTACCGCCCGCGGGCCGGATCCGGCCCGTTCGGCTGTTCTATCCGGCCCGCGGAGCCAAAAGAGCGGAGGGTTCTCTTGCTCTCCCCTCCGCTCCTTTACTTTGAATTTATATTAGTTCACACAAACACTCCATCCATGCTTTTGTTCCGGCCCTCCGGTCCAGTTTAAGAACCCATTGTGGCCCTCGAGTCAAAAAGTTTGCCCACCCCTGAGATGGCCACGCTCCCATCAATCACCACTTCCCAGCAGGCACTGGGGACGCGATGCGAAGGGGAGAGCAGTTCAAAGAAACACGTGCTTCGCGGTGTCCAATGGAAGTGTGAGCAAGGTCGGAATAAACGAGCGGCACATCGACTGCCTGCTCAGGCTCCGGCTCCGGCTCCGGCTCCGGCTCCGGCTCCGGCTCCGAACCGGTTGGTCTTTCTGCCTTCCATGCCTCCCTCCGGATGGGGGCTCCATCGGCCAATCTCCCTGCATCTCTGGCTGTTTCTAGAAAACCCATGCTAGCATGGATGCTACAAACATGGGAAAGCATGAGCGTGCCTCTTGCAAATCTCCCTCCTCGCTCATGGCTCATGGTTCCGTGATGTCATAATGACCACAGGCCTACAGCGCAAACACGTGGTTCTCTCCCTCCCTCCGTCCAGATGGTCGGTTACAGGATAATGACAGTGTGTTGGTACTCACTGGGTTTGATTACCAGATGATCAGGAAGAACATGCAAATTGCTAGGTTGTTGGAACACAGCACATTGAGCCCAGGGAAACCTGGGTAGCGTCTGGCCGTCAGCACGCTCTTACACAGACTGTGACGATGCAGAGGCCGGGGTTTCTTGTCGTCTATCGTGTGGGTTGGCGTTACACCCGCTGAGCTAGGATTAATGTCAGATGATGAGGAAATGTAATGAGAGAGAGACTCAGGCCACACCTACCCCGGGACCTTGGGGACGGGCCACAGGAGTGGCTGAATGAGGCACCAGCTCTTGGCTCTGGAGTCCTACACGGTTCCTAACCAGTACACTCCAGGGTCACACGTGAGCATGTATTCCCGGCCCCCCGTGGACCTGCCCCCGTGCTGGCAGAGAGAGATGGCAGACCATGGACCAAAGGAGCCACTCCCCGCAACACGACGTCATGGCTCGGGGCAGACGCCAACTTCGAGTTCCCTGGGGTGTCCCTGTGCCAACAGTGCTATGGCCAAGCATGCTCCTCCCTTCGCCGCCCCGAGAGGATCTGCCCAGACCAACCCCTCGGGTTTCTGTTCCCCAAGTTGGGGCCGCCGCACCTCTCTTCCCGCTCCCCTCTTCCCGGCTTCCTCTTAGAGACCCTTGTCGTTCCAAAGGAGCCAGCTGCACCCCAGTATCCAGATGCGAAACCTACGACCTTGGCCATCAGCATCGTCCCGCCACCCGCCTACAGGGACCCGTGTAAGGTGGCGCACTTGCCTCGGGACACCTGAGCTAATCTCAGAACACATCCTTTTTCTGGAAAGGTCAGGAGCGAGGCTCGCTGCCTCCCGTGGAGATTCACCGAAAGCCATCCTGCAGCCACACCAGAGGGGCGGGGTCTTTAGGGACGTCGCGGAGCCCTAGGATCAAGCTCTGCCTCAACCTCCCGGGAACACACCAAGAAATGGGGAAGCGGGCCTCTCTATAGTCACAGGACGTCTGATTCTCCCTCAGGAGCAGCTCTGGCTCCCGTCGAACCTTCGTCAAACCACCCTTCTCAGTGTCTTATAAGCATTATTGACATATCCATCTTCTAAGCGAACATTTAATATTTTATTCTCTCCTTACATGTTGTATTTTGATTTTAAAATATATGCTGCTCGGCTGGTGTGGCTCAGTGGTTGAGCATCGACCTATGAGGCCAGGAGGTCATGGTTCGATTCCTGGTCAGGGCACACGCCCGGGTTTCAGGCTCGGTCCCCGGTGCAGGGTGTACAGTAGGCAGCCGATCGGTGATTCTCTTTCATTGTGGAAGTTTCTATCCCTCTCTCCCTCTCCCTTCCTCTCTCTGAAATCAATAAAAAACATAGTTAATAAATAAATAAATAAATAAATAAATAAATAAATAAATAAATAATATATGCAGCTTTGCAATAAAGATTTTTAATAGTAAAAAATAATAATAATAATAATTGTCATCATCAGACAAAGAGATTATCATTAAGCCTAATGGTCAGTAGCAGCATCGACAGGAATAGCTGCCACTCACTGGGTGTACAGAGCCAGGTCCGGAGCCCAGTGCCTTAAATAAATGTCCCTCACAGTAACTTTGTGAGACGGATAATATTGTCATTCCTATTGTACAGAGAAGAAAACTCAGGCCCAGAGAGGCAAACAGAAGCCAGTAGAGTTGAACTCAGGCAAGCTGACTCCAATACCCACAACACACCTGACCCAGGCGAAATCCACTCCGTACGAAGTACTAGGAAGGCAGTCCCAGGCCCGCTTGGTCCTGTGCCCCGATAGGAGAGAGATCTCCCCGCTTCCCCGAGCACATTTCCCTGTTCAACCCCTGGGTCTGAGCCAGCCTGGAGCCGCACGGCCTCATCACCAGGCAGCGCCGTCTCTGAAGTGCGTGCATGTCGGAGGGGGCTTCCTGATTCTCCTCAGCCCTGGATCCGGCTTCTTCTTCTTCTTCTTTTTTTTTTAATATATTTTATTGATTTTTTACAGAAAGGAAGGGAGAGGGATAGAGAGTTAGAAACATCGATGAGAGAGAAACATCGATCAGCTGCCTCCTGCACACCTCCTACTGGGGATGTGCCCACAACCAAGGTACATGCCCTTGACCGGAATCGAACCCGGGACCCTTGAGTCCCTGGCTCCGGCTTCTTTGGTTTGGGTTTTGCACGATTGATGAGGAGCCTCCGTGAATGAGAAGGGGAACACGTGTCCGGCTGGTCCCCCAGATGCTCCTGGAAATAAACTCTCCAATTTGCACAGCATGATGGTTGAACACGACGGGCTCACCCCCTCGCTCCCGGCCGGGAGGACGGCTTCGCCTGAGTCTGCGCTCTCCCTCCCGGGTCTGAAATAACATCCCCATGTGCTCGCTGATCCTGCGCTCCCGGGGCCCGCACCGGGGCAGCTCGTTATACTGCTTCGTCTGAGTCCGGGGAGAAGCATCTACACTCCGAACAAGAAGGAGAAGCAGAAGGGGACAAGGAAGGAAACAGCCGCTGAGCCACACCAGCCGGGGCAAGAACCATTCCTAATAAAGAGGGCGAGGGGAAAACATTCTCCAAGATGGATGCACATTCACAGACACTCGTCATAGCCCAGTGGTCCAGTTTTCTTCCTTCCTTTAAAAAAAAAAAAATTATATATATATATATATATATATATATATATATATATATATATATATTTTGATTGATTTCAGAGAGGAAGGGAGAGGGAGAGAGATAGAAACACCCATGATGAGAGAGAATCATTGATCGGCTGCCTCCTGCACGCCCCCCTACTGGGGATCAAGCTCACAACCCAGGCATGTGCCCTGACCGGGAATCCAACTGTGACCTTCTGGTTCATAGGTCAACACTCATCCCCTGAGCCACACCAGCCAGGCATCCAGTTCTCTTCCTTATCCGAGCCTTGCGTTCCTGGTTTGTAAAAATCCTTTCCCAAGGACATGCTGAGAGGGAGACAGAGAGAGAAAAACAACAACGTGAGAGAGAAACATCAATCAGTTGCCTTCTGCACATACCCCAACTGGGGATCGAACCTGCCACCCAAGTATGTGCCCTGATCGGGGATTGGACCTGCAACCTTTCCACGCATAAGATGATGCTCAGCAAACTGAACTACTCCGCTGGGCCCTTTCGTGTTTAGAACGAGAAGACTAATCCATCCGTTCCAGTTACATCTTGCTTGGGGTGGTGACTGAATGAAGTCAGTCAGGCTCCCTCAACACCACTCAGTAGCTCTCCTCCTGAGGGAGGCACATGCCATCAGGGGCCACGGACGGCCTCCCTCTGTGGCCTCCACTTGCAGGAAACTTGAGGAAACATACCAGTATTAAAGGGGACAATTTCTAGGACATCCACAGGAGGCTCTCAATGTACTGGGCATATGGGACATTGGAGTCGGGCCGTGAACAAGGGACGCATGATCTCCACCCTTGAGAAATGTACAAAGCAGCTCTCGCTGGCCCTATCACACACCTGGCCGAGGGATACTGACACGGCCAAGCAGCTGTCTTGGGGATGCCCATACAAAGGCTATATTCAGCCTTAAACCATCGCTGGGAAATGCACATTACAATCACAATAGGATGCCACGACGTACCTATTAGAATAACTAGAGGCCCAGTGCACGAATTCATGCACCAGTGGGGTCCCTCAGCGTGGCCTGTGGGATTGGGCCGAAACCGGCTCTCTGACATCCCCTGAGGGGTCCCGGATTGTGAGAGGGTAGGCTAGGCCAAGGGACCCCATCGGTGCACAATCAGGGCCCGGGAGGGATATGGGAGGTTGGCCAGCCGGGGAGGAACCGCGGGAGGGCTCCAGGGCATGTCCGGCTCCTCTGGCTCAGTCCAGATCGGCCAGACTCCAGCAGCAAGCTAACCTACCAGTCGGACCATCTGCCCCCTGATGGTCAGGGCACATCATAGCAAGCGGTTGAGCAGCCTTAGCATATCATTAGCATATTATGCTTTGATTGGTTGAACCCGTGGTCGGCAAACTGCGGCTCGCAAGCCACATGCGGCTCTTTGGCCCCTTGAGTGTGGCTCTTCCACAAAATACCACGGCCTGGGCGAGTCTGTTTTGAAGAAGTGGCGTTAGAAGAAGTTTAAGTTTAAAAAATTTGGCTCTCAAAAAGAAATTTCAATTGTTGTCCTGTTGACATTTGGCTCTGTGGACTAATGAGTTTGCCGACCACTGGGTTGAACGGATGACCGGACACTTAGCATATTAGGCTTTTATTATAGAGGATGTGCCTACACAGTACGTTCCTTTTACCTAAAAGGAATGACATTCTGACACATGCTACAGCCTTGATGAAACTTGAAGACATTATGCCGAGTGCAATAAGCCAGACTCAAACGGACAAATGTTGGATGACTCCACGTATCGGAGGAACCTGGAGTGGAGGGATCACAGGGGAACGGGGGCTCGTGTTTCAAAGGTACAGTGCCAGTCTGGGAAGATGGAAACCACGTGGAGACGGATGGTAGTGATCGTGGTATTACCTTGCGCCCACATGTAACTTGGCCGCTGAACGGGACACTTCAAAATAGGTAAATTTCGTGTGTATTTTACCACCAATTTTTTTTTTTTTAATGAAATCTAATCTGCTACGGTTCATGGTGTGGGTGTTATATTTAGGAAATCTTTGACTAACCTCAGATCAAAAGAGTTTCTCCTTTTTTTTTTTTTTTTTTCCCTAGACATTTTATAGTTTTACACTTTACAGGTTAGGCCTACAATTCACTTTGAGGTAAAATTTTTAGACGTTGTATCATACGGATCTGAGGGGGTTTTGTCTGGTTTGTTTTTGTTTTGTTTTGTTTTTGCAAATGGGCTGTCCAATTGTTGCACCATTTGGTAAAAAGCCTATTCTCTCTCCACGGAATTGTGTTTGCACCTTTGTCAGTGATCGCTGTGTGTGTGTGTGTGTGTGTGTGTGTATGTCTATTTCTGAGCTCTCTCCTCTGTTCCATTCATCTATTTCTATCTTTACACCAAAGCCACACTATCCTGAGTAGAACTAGAAGCATTTAAGTGGCCTTGTAACTATCGTTTAAAGAAATTTTGAAATCAAGCAGCATTGGCCTACCGCTTCGTATTGTTTTACAAAGCTGTCCTGGCTCTCTTAGGTCCTTCGCGTGTCCACGCGAACTTTAAAATCAGCCTGTCAGTTTCTACCACACACAGACTTGGTGGAGTTTTAAGACTGCATCAGATCGATACCGCTCCATCTACAGAGCAACTTGAAAAGAAAGCTCTTGAGACTTCGGACCGATGAACATGGTATATCTTCCCATGTATTTAGATCTTTTTCATTTCTTTCAGCGATGTTTTGTAGTTTTCAGCATACAAGTCCTTGTGTCAAATTGAACACAGGCATTTTAGGTGCAGAATCGACGTGGTCTACTTTACGTTTGAGTGCGTGGATAAAGGAGTGGAAGAAGACGAGAGCGGGAACTCAATGACCAACTGGATGCCGCGACATAGTACAGGCAAGGGACGACGGGGCTTGATCCTGACTGGTGACAGGGGAATGGTGGTGATAAAAAAAAAAAAAAAAAAAAAAAAAGCTGATTGGAAATGTAATTAGATTGAACCATATGGAATTGCCATTCTTTGCAGGTCACAGGAGCCATAACATTGGCAACTTCATATGGTTCAACCTAATACTCTTGGCGCAGAGTCAGGGCTCAGGACTCGCTGGTTGATTAGATGCAGGGAAGTCATGAAAGGACAGAATCAAGGGTGGCGCTTAGGTGCTGAGCTCCAGCAAAGGAACGGGCGATAATGCCATTTCCTCACACTGCAAAGACGGGGGGTGGGGGGTGCAGGGGGGGGGGTGCGGGGTGGCGGGGGGGAGCCCAGCCCTGCAGCCCATTCTCCCTGACTTTCTCTTTATTCCCGATTCTTTTTCTTTCTCTCCATCATCTCTAGCTTTTTGGGGGAATGCAATCACCACAGGGCGGCATGTTTACTTTTAACCACGCATTTTTCCCACCCAGCGCCCCGTCTGACATTTTAACGGCCTCTGCCGGCTTCGCTCTCCGTGGGCAGGGCACGCAGTAAGCGCGCAGTTTCTGTGCGCAGTGCGAGGCTCGTGCGTGCCCGCTGGATGTGAGTGCCATAGCAACCCGCCCTTAACTTTTTATTTCTCTGCGCCCGATCCTCATCTGGAAGGGTTCTGGGCCACGTTTTCAAGCGATTTGGTGCCGATGGTCGCGAGGCTCCCGGGTTTATGGAGGGAAGGCTGGGAACGCATGCTTGAGTTTAGACTCAAATTACTATCCTAAATGGCTCCGTGGAGGGTTCCTTTTAGGGGTCACCGAGAGCCAGAGTGGAATGTTTTTCCTTCTTCGCTTTAGCCCAGGCCTTGGGGCACGAGGACCATAAATGCAGGTAATGTGTTTTATAGCCAGATTCTCTAGGTTCATTTTCCACCTCGCTCCCCGCCCCCAGTGATAGCCATGAAAACCCCACCGAGCTGGCTGGAGGCTCCCTGCGTCCAAGCCTGTTTCTACAAAGGCTGAGGGACCCGGGCGGCTGAGCAACACAGCAGGGGAGCATCACGCCTCCTGTCCGGGGCTCCGCCAGGCACGCGTGCTTGCCCTCTAGCCCAACGGAGCGGTCCAAACTCCAAAGAGCTGCTCGTGAGGTAGTGAGCTCCCCGTCGCTGGAGGTATTCAAGAAGTGCCCACACATCTGATGGACAACGGCGGCATCGTTGGAGCGGTATGTTTCTGAACTAGAAGCATTTCCGCGGCCTCATAACACAGACCTTTTTTTGAAACTATGATAGCTTTTCCATTGTTTCAGCGGTATTTATTGAACCCTTACTGGGAGGCTGGGAATGGTGCTCTAACGCTACAGCAGGGATGGAGGTGGTCATGGGCCCTGCCCTTCAAGAGCCTTCCCTCTAGTGAGAGTGGCAAGTAATAAATAAGTAATTGATGACGAGGCGATGATGGTAATGATGGCTCTCAGATACCAGGCCGGGGCCTTGCTGTCATTTTTTTTTTTTTTTATGGGTTATTTCAAAGATGCTTCCGGACCCGGGGAGGCCAAATGCCACTTTACAAATTATGAACTGCAAGCCCAGAAGAGGCGGCCCCACTCGTCCAGGCTTCCACAGCTGCCCAGGCCCCTCGTCTCCGGGGTCTGCACACTTACCTAAACCTCCGGCTAAGATCCTTCCAGGACCACGTTAGCCCAGGTCCTGGAGGCCCAGGTCTCTCCACACCCTCCCCCCACTCTCACCTCGAGAAAGGTAAACAGTACAGGTCCGCTCGCTCCCTCTACTCCCACTAAACATACTAGTCCTCCGAGGTTTTCCAATAAAAACCATCTCTCGGCCTTATGCAATTAAGCTTGCCGGCTCCAGAAAAAAAAAAAAATTATAATAACACATTTTACTTAAAACTTGAGGCTTGATACTTGCCAGAACTCCCACCGTCGTTTGGAAAGCGAGGGGGTTCGTCAAGGCCCTACTATGTGCTCAGCCCTGGCTATCAGAAACATAATATCTCGTGGCAAAGACAAAAAGAGGCGAGCAGGAGGGAGGCGGCGGAGGACCACGGACAAGACTAAGACACGAGCATCGTGCTAGCGTTTTCCACATCCTGGATCTCGCTGGGTATCTTTGGACCAGTCCGTGGGCCTCTCTGAGTCTTGAGTTCTTCAGCGCTGCCCCAAAGGACGCTCTGGTGATGGGGATGCTCTCTACCTGCGACGCCCAATGCCGTGGGCATCGAGCTCAGGGAAGGTGGTTAGTGGGACTGCGGACTGGATGGTTGATTTTATGTAATTTTTCATCGCTTCCCATTGAAATAGCCACAGGAGGCTAATGGCTACCATATTGGGCAGCTCAGACCCAGAAAGCTGGGGCTTGGAGGGCTTCATCTATTCCAAACACGATATATTGAGAGAGAGCCCCCGAGTGTTCGTTGCGCCTCTGGAACTGTCTCGAAAGCAAAAGTCCCGGTGACACACGTGGGCCTGGGAGACAGGGTCCACACCCCAGCTTTGACATACCCGGCTGTGAAGCCCTGGACAAATCCTTTAGCTTCTCCGTGCCTCAGTTTACTTGTCTGTGAGATGGGGGTAATAATAGAACCTAGTTCACAGGGTTATTGTGAGAAATAAATGAGATAATTGATCTTTCAGAACAGTGCCTGAAACATGGTAAATGCTCAACAAATGTAGCTTTAAAAATGCATTATTATTATTATTTTAAATATATTTTGATAGATTTCAGAGAGGAATGGAGAGGGAGAGAGAGAAACATCCATGGTGAGAGAGAATCACTGATCGGCTGCCTCCTGCACACCCCACACCGGGGATCGAGCCTGCAACCTGGTCGTGTGCCCTGACCAGGAATCGAACTGTGACCTCCTGGTTCAGAGGTCGATGCTCAACCACTGAGCCACGCCAGTATTATTAATGGAACTTAGCATTTACTCTGCTTTCTGAAATCACACCTTGTTGCCCTAGCAACTCACTCTTATCAGAAAGGCATCAGGATCCTCTAAAAACCGTCTTCTTCTTTTTCTCTCTTTAAAACACTTCATTATGGAAAACTCCAAACATACAGAAGCTAGAGAGCAGCATAATGAACCCAGCCATACACTCATCTCTTCTGTTCCGCTATTATCAGCACACGGCCAATCCCACGACATCTGTATTCACCCACTCCCCTCTGGGACTTTTTTAAGCAAGCACAAGATATAGCATTTTCATCAATATCTTAACATACACGCCACTGCATGTAGACCACTTTTTTAAAAGGTCTCTTAAAACACACATACACACACATGCTCACACACGCACATTGTTAAAGTCCTCTGTTTTTATTGTATTTGGAGGGCACTGCGTGAGGTTCAAGTTAACGGAACTTTTTGGGGGAATCATTTTGAATAAATCCAAGTCACGTCACTGTTCGGAACACCTTACAAGCCATCTTCTCGGCCCTGGCCGGTGTGGCTCAGTGGGTTGGGCACCGTCCCGTGCCCTGAAAGGTTGCCGGTTTGATTCCCATTCGGGGCACATGCTCCAGTTGCAGGCTCCGTCCTCGGTAGGGAGCATGCAGCTGACCCGATGATTTGCTCTCACATCAATGTCTCTCTCTCCCTCCATGTCTCTTCTTGTTTCTCAAAAAATTGATTTTTTTTTTAAAACCATCTTCTTGCCCAGCCGGTGTGGCTCAATGGTTGAGCGTCGACCTATGAACCAGGGGGTCACAGTTCAATTCCACCCTGGAAACGGTGGGTGCCGGGCCCCCTTCCACTCCCTACCAGAGCGGCCGGTGTATGTCCTTCCTAGCGTGTGTCACCACCTGTCGCTTTAGACATATTTTGGTTTCCCTGTTTTCCGGTCTGCACCCTGCACCCCACCGAGATGGAAGCTCTAAAAAAGTGGGGGTCCCTATCTTGTTCACAACTGTCCCCCGCTCCTGCCCCAGCACCCGCAGTCGCGGCACACACACACACACACACACACACACACACACACACGGCTAAGGAGCGCATTAAGGACTGGCCGCCAGGTCCTAGTCCAGTGACACGGGGGCAGGTCACTTACACTTCCTCCCAAGGCAGGCCGGGAAGCCTGGGACACGCCTGCCACACAGGAAGCTCTTCGAAAACTGGTCCCTGGCCCTAACCGGTGTGGCTCAGTGGATAGAGCGTCAGCCTGCGGACTGAAGGGTCCCGGGTTCGATTCCGGTCAAGGGCATGTATCTTGGTTGCGGGCACATCCCCAGTGGGAGGTGTGCAGGAGGCAGCTGATCGATGTTTCTCTCTCATCGATGTTTCTAACTCTCTATCCTTCTCCCTTCCTCTCTGTGAAAAATCAATAAAATATATTTAAAAAAAAAACAACAAAAAACTGGTCTCTGCCCATCCTCTGCGCCGGCCCAGTGTCATCTCTGGGGACCCCACTCGCTGAGCTGACCTTCTCGTCCAACTCACAGGCTCCTAAATGTTGAAAGACGGGTAAGCCATCTCTTTGAGTCTTTTTTTTTTTTTTTTAGAGAGAGTGGAAGCAGGGGGGAGAGAGAGAAGCATCGATGTGAGAAAGAGAGAGACACAAGGACTGGCTGCCTCCGGCATGCACCCCGACCCAGGGCGGGGGGACAGTCCTGCCACCCAGGTACGTGCCGGAATAGTAGGCAAGCTCGTTTGTGTGAACGTGTTTCTGGACGGAGGGGGAGCTCAATCATACCTAGATGTGCTTGAATTCTCGCCTGGGCCAGCGGCTGTCTCCGATGCTTTATTCTGAACACACAGGCCTATTTTAGGAGAACACGTTCGCCCGGAATAACCCCAGCCAGCTGGTTTGGATACGGAACGCAGTCACCGACCAAATCCATAAAGAAAGAGGACAAAGACACTTCAAACGGGGTTAGTCACTCTTCCCGGGGCTGTGACCTCACACGAGCAAGTTCCGCATGTTGCTGCGCACAGGCCCTCACACACAACGGGCTCGAAGGGCAAGGCCGTGGTGACTGGCCCTGCACACCAGGAACAGTCCTGGCGCCGGCAGTGAAATTTCCGACGACAGCGTCGCCCCAGGATTCACAAAGTGCAGTATCCAGACACCGGGAAGAACAGGCCGTAATGGTACCGGGCCAGTCCGACGGGAAGACGTGACAACCGTCAACATGCATGCACCTGACAACGGAGCCCCAACACTTACGAAGCAGAAACCGACGGAATCGAATTAAAAAACAGACAAGTCAACCGTGATAGGCGAGGACTTCCCTACGTCACTTTCCATTGTGAATGGAACCATTAGACAGACCATCAGCAAGGAAACAGAGGACTTGGCACAGCACTCCCATCTACTAGGCCTCACAGACACCTCCAGAGTATTCCACCACCCACAGGATAGGCCTTCTCCCCAAGTGCACCTGGGACAGTCTCCAGGATAGACCGTACGTCAGGCCATAAGACACGTCTCAATAAATGCAAAGGTCCTGAAATTATACCAAGTATATTTTCTAAGCATGATGGGATGAAACTAGAAATCAGTAACCAAAATAAACTTGACAAATTTGTAAATATGTGGCAGTAAAACAACCCTCTTCTAATTAAACAATGGGTCAACGATAACAAAAACCACAAGGGCAATTAGAAAACACGTTGAGATGAATGAACATGTAAAGACAACATACCAAAATGGATGGGATGCAGCTAAATCGGCGCTCAGAGGGAAATTTGTGAATTAAAAAGGAAGAAAGATCTCAAATCAATAACCTAAACTTCCACTTTGAGAAACTAGAAAAAACAAACAATCAAACAAACAAAGACAAAAAACAAACAAACAAACAAAAAAAACAGAACAAACTGAAACCAAACCCAGAGCAAGCAAGCAGAAGGAAGCAAATAATGAAGATTAGAGTGGAAAGTCCTAGAGAATAGAACAGAGAAAAATCAATGAAGCCAACAATTGTTTCTTTGAAAAGATCATCACAATTGACAAGCCTTTAGCTAAAACAAGCAAAAAAATAAATAAAAAGAGAGAGAGAGAAAGAAAAAAGAAAGGGAATTCAAGTTACTAAAACCAGAACGAAAGAGTGGACGTTACTACTTACCGTGCAGAAAAAGTACAGTACCCATGTTTGTGTAGATACTGACAAGCTGATTCTAAAACGTGTATAAAAAAGAAAAAGGAACTCCAATCTCCTGAGTAATTTTGAAAAAGAGGAACAAAGTTGGGGTCCCCCCGCCCTGGCTCTCGAGACTCAGCCCAAGTGTCGAAGTTCTGCCTGGGTGCTGCCATCTTTGATTTCCTTCCATCGGATGCCAGCTGTCCCCTCCTCCTTCCCACAGGAAATGGAGCAAACCTTCCGCAGGGCGCTCCTCACACTGTGTGGCGACCTGCTTCTTGAGGACATGGATGGCGTCTTTCCTTCTCGTCCCAAGAACCCAGCAGAATGCCCAAAACATAAAAGATGGTTAATAAGTTATTTTAAATGGATGGATGGATGGATGATGGATGGATGGATGGACAGATGGATGCATGGACAGATGGATGGATGGATGGATGGATGGATGGATGGACGGATGATGGATGGACAGATGGATGCATGGACAGATGGATGGATGGATGGATGGATTGATGGATGGATGGATAGATGGTTGGTTGGAGGGATGGTTGGATGGATGGATGGACAGATGGACAGACAGACAGATGGATGGACGGACGGATGGATGGGATGGACAGGTGGATGATTTTAGAATGCTTTATCTGCCTACAAATAGATGAGGCAGCATAGTTTCGTAGGTCATTGCCACGGAAGAAACGCTAAACTGGGAAACCTGAAGACTTCCAATGCTGCCACAAACCCTCACAGGCCTTTTCCTCAAGTCACTTCCTCTTTCTGACCCTCAGTCCCCTCTGGAAAACGTGTGGGTTTTATAGAACCATCTCTAAATGTCCTCCAGATTTCGGTTCTATTGTCCTAGCACTAGGCAGATTCTTCGAGCCATGACTAGCCTGGGATGGCATTGGCCTTTTAAAAGCCACACTTAGGGGGCGCCCTCATTAAGTCTCTCCAAGTGGTCACCCCAGCGGGCACTCAGCCCCACGCTCCATCCCTCTCGACGCTCTGGGCACCCCTGGGACCCAGCGCGGCCCGAGCTCCTTCTGTAGACAATGTCCCTGGGACGCAGTCAGCACTCCAACAGGCGCTTGGCATTGGGTAATTTGTCAGCCACCACCGTGTCACCCTATAAACCGGCCCTAAATTCCATTTTCTGTTACTAATGGGAAAGGCCATGTGACAGGAATTTATGGGGTGCCTCGGGTTTGACAGACAGACACGCGGGTAAAAGCAGAGGGCGGAGGAGGTCTCCTCTGGTATTTAAAATCATAGGTCCCCCCGTAAAACCCGGGGGCTGTTTGTGAATGTGCCTCGGGAAAGAAAAGACCGCCTCCGTCCCCTGCTTGCCTCTTGGTTTCAAAGACATCCTCGCTCCGAGCCGTAGCACCTCTCGGAGGTTTTCTAAACGCACAGAAGCAAGTAACCGCGGCGTGGCCTCGTTTCCGAATGCTGGCTCCCTGTACACGCTGGCCAAGACACCCACTCCCTTCCTCATTCTGTCTCCCGCCCCGGGACGTTTGACCGGGGCTTAATTTTTAACATCCTTGCCTGGGCCAGCGTGGCGGTTTATGTCTAATATTTGGAAACAGACTCTTGAAATGACTTAATTACCCCACATGGCAGCAACTTGAGTCAAGTTTGCAGGAGACTATTTCCCAGGCGTGCTGCGGACCCGGAGGCGGCGCCCTGTGCCATCCTGAACAAAGCATAACCCTTGTTAGCAAAGGGGGTGGGAGGAGAGTCATCCTTTCCCACAGGGGTCCTCAAACTTTTTAAACAGGGGGCCAGTTCACTGTCCCTCAGACCGTTGGAGGGCCGGACTATAGTTTAAAAAAAAAACTATGAACAAATTCCTATGCGCACTGCGGGCCCGGGACGCGTCGGCTGCTAAGCAGGACAGGCAGCGGCACCCGGCGGGCCGGATCCATGTCCTCGGCGGGCCGCATGTGACCCGCGGGCCATAGTTTGAGGACGCTTGCTTTAGAGTAAGGGAGTCGGCCATTTTCCCATTGGTTTCCTAGAATCCACTGTTTTTATTCCAAAAATGTTATAGTTACAAACATCCAGAGCCAGAATCGGCTTGTCGAAAGCACCCTTTTATAGCAGTTACTCCGTGTTTCCTCTCTTGCGAGATCAGGAATTCTCGAGCATCACTAAAAAAAGAACACCTTACATTTCTTTTTTCTTTTTTTTTTAAAAAAAATATATTTTATTGATTTTTTACAGAGAGGAAGGGAGAGAGACAGAGAGTTAGAAACATCGATTAAAGAGAAACATCAATCAGCTGCCTCCTGCACACCCAGCACCGGGGATGTGCCCGCAACCCAGGTACATGCCCTTGACTGGAATTGAACCAGGGACCCTTCAGTCCGCAGGCCGACGCTCTATCCACTGAGCCAAACCGGTTAGGGCACCTTACATTTCTAATGCAAAAAAAAATAGGATCTGGGTTTACCATTTTTCCAAGCTGATTCCTCAGGGAGAAAGACAAAACTGGACATGAGGTTAAAATTTTTACAAATAAAATATTTCTTTCTCTGCCGTTCAAGGGAGCTCAGCAAGAGACTCTGAGAAGCCCGCGGAGAGGCGGAGAGGCGTGGACAGGATGCGGACGGATTAGAGAGCGCCAGAGCCCCGGTGTGTATCTGGCCGGCGACATGGGGACATATTTTCAGAGTTTTAATGACCGCCTGCAACCGGTGTGGGCGGCCTGGGAGTTTAACCGGTGGGAAGGGGCGAGCTCCGGGCACTCACACACCAGCGCTCGCCCTGACCGGCGGCGGCCTGGGTACAAATTACGAGAGGGGAACTCAAATGTCTGGCTTCCTGGGAAATAGAAGGTCAGAGGGTTTATTAGCACCATCAAGCCTTGATTGCCCAGACCCACGGAAAGGAGCAGGGCCCAGAACCGTGGGGGCTCTGCCTCGGCCTTCCCCGCCCCGTGGGGGACCCCCGCCCTGCTTTTTACTCCACCCCCCGCCTCCTTCAGTGTGTGGCCCCCGAGAACTGACCCAAGGAAGAACCACATTTGTTTGGAGGCGTCATCCAGGGGCAAAGTCTGGATTCATGTTCACGGGCCAAATGTGAGATGAAGGAATTGGGAGAATGAAAGAAGGCAGGCGGAGGGGATGAGGCCTGGTCTCCGCAGAGAGGTGGGGGGCGGAGGGGATGAGGCCTGGTCTCCGCAGAGAGGTGGGGGGCGGAGGGGATGAGGCCTGGTCTCTGCAGAGAGGTGGGGGGCGGAGGGGATGAGACCTGGTCTCCGCAGAGAGGTGGGGGGCGGAGGGGATGAGGACTGGTCTCCGCAGAGAGATGGGGGGCGGAAGGGATGAGACCTGGTCTCCGCAGAGAGGTGGGGGGCGGAGGGGATGAGACCTGGTCTCCGCAGAGAGGTGGGGGGCGGAGGGGATGAGACCTGTCTCCGCAGAGAGATGGGGGGCGGAGAGGATGAGGCCTGTCTCCGCAGAGAGATGGGGGGCGGAGGGGATGAGGCCTGTCTCCGCAGAGAGATGGGGGGCGGAGAGGATGAGGCCTGTCTCCGCAGAGAGGTGGGGGGCGGAGGGGATGAGGCCTGTCTCCGCAGAGAGATGGGGGGCGGAGGGGATGAGGCCTGTCTCCGCAGAGAGATGGGGGGCGGAGAGGATGAGGCCTGGTCTCCGCAGAGAGGTGGGGGCGGAGGGGATGGCCATAGATCCAACGTGGCAACCCCTCAGCTGTCACCTCAGTCCCCCCAAAGGGCATCTGCTACCCCTCCCAGGGGTGGGGGGGAGGGACATGCCGGGACGTTCTCACATGGATGCCATTGCTTCCCACACGAGGTGGCCATTCCTCACCATCAGGACCCAAGACTGAGGCCACCACCCCATGAGAGCAAATGCAAGCCCAGATGGTGGGAGGGCTTTGTACAAAAATATTTAATATTAATAGGTATGGAGATAGATCATGGAAGGGAGGAAGGAAGTGCAGAGGGAGGGAAGGAGGGAGGGAGGGAGGGAGGGAGGGAGGGAGGGAGGGAGGGAGGGAGGGGAGAGTATGGTTTCCTGACAGTGCTCATTGAGATTACAGAGCATAAACCTCCTTCTGTCCTGACCCTCCATACCTCGTCCTTGGCAAATTCGGGAAGGACACAGCCCTTCAGCAAACACGTAGCAGACATTACTATCTGTCTCTCTGTGCACACAGTGAGCCAAGGAAAGGGGAAATGCTAGGTACATAAGAGATCATGGGCACAGACATGATATGAAGTGGGAAGGTGAGATACACACATGTTTTCAGTCTAGAAAACCTGTCACCAGCCCAACCCGTCGCCCTACCCACGGACACCTGCAGCCACCAAGCCCGAGGGTGCTTGCTTGCTAGGAGCATCCGGGCCTCATTTCACACGTGCAGCCAACTCGAAGGCACGAGCCGTTGAAGGAATACGGTGTCTGGCCCAGGTGGGACCCGCATGACGCCTCAGTGGTAAGGCCCTGGAAAGTCTCAGATCTGACCAACAGTGATCCTATAGGGTTAACTGAGCTCCGGAGGCAAAGTTCGGGGCCTTTCGCTCCTGCATAGGATCTGTTTCTGGCTAAAATAGAAGCACCTCAGGCCCAGTGTCCCTGGCTCAGTGGCTGAACGTTAGGAAATAAGATGTGAACAATGTGAACGACAAGAGCTCCTATGGGCATCACTCTGTACCAGCAGAGATTCATACCACCACGGACAGTCACCAGACTGCACCGGATTAATCTTCAACAGTGACCCCCTGTGGCAGAGACATGCAATAGCAGGATTTTACCTCTTTCATTGCTTAGTGCAGTGGTCGGCAAACTCATTAGTCAACAGAGCCAAATATCAACAGCACAACGATTGAAATCCCTTTGGAGAGCCAAATTTTTTAAACTTAAACTTCTTCTAACGCCACTTCTCCAAAATAGACTCGCCCAGGCCGTGGTATTTTGTGGAAGAGCCACACTCAAGGGGCCAAAGAGCCGCCTGTGGCTCGCGAGCCGCAGTTTGCCGACCACTGGTTTAGTGCATGGTTTCTCAGCTTTGGCGCAATGGACATTTGGGGCCAGACAATTATTGTGGGAGATTACCATGTGCGTTCTAAGGTGCTTAGATGTGCCCTGACCGGTTTGGCTCGGTGGATAGAGCTTCGGCCTGCGGACTGAAGGGTCCCAGGTTCGATTCCGGTCAAGGGCATGTACCTTGGTTGCGGGCACATCCCCAGTAGGGGGTGTGCAGGAGGCAGCTGATCGATGTTTCTCTCTCATCGATGTTTCTAACTCTCTATCCCTCTCCCTTCCTCTCTGTAAAAAATCAATAAAATATATTAAAAATATATATATATATAAAGATAAGGTGCTTAGATGCATCTCTTAGCCTCTACCCACTAGATGCAAGTAGCGTGCATGGGCGCACACACACACATACACACACACACACCCTGTCATGACCGAAAATGTCTCCAGACATTGGCAACCCGCCCCTCCCATATGCAAACTCAAAAAACGCGTGCGTACAGGTAGCCATTCTCCCGCGGGACAACCGAGCGCTCAGTGAACAGCGTCTGACAACAAACAAGAGGAAGAGACGGACAGAGAAGCCTGGGAAACGGGGAGCCCTCGGGGGCGTTGGGGAGTCCCCACCAGAGAAGCAGGCGCGCACCCCCAGGTTCCGACCCTCCACCTCCCTCCAAAGGCACAGCTGTATGTGGGCTCACCTACCTGCCCGGTCCCCGCAGCGCTCACAGCTACACACCCAGGGCCTCAGCCCGAACAGAGGGCGCGGAAGCAGGTCATCGCCACGCACACCTGGCCCACCTGCTGCCCCTGGGGCCTGAGTGCCTGCTCGGGCCCAGGTGACCCTCGTTGCTGCTCCTGCACCGGGAGTGCCTGCTCCAAGCGCCTTCCCAAACTGCCCGGCACACAGCGCCTACAGAGGCCGCTTCGGTATGGGACCACTTTCAGGTCAACAACCAGACAGGCTGTATAGAGACGGCTGGGACTGCCGGGGTTCTCCAGGGCCAGGGGGGCTCTGGGCACCTGGTGTATGTTCTCCTCCCCCTCCCCCACAGGGCGGGGCTCTGACCTGCCTGCAAGGATGCATCACCTGAGCTCATTGCAGCCCCAAAGCGAGCAGGCAGGGTCGGCAGGACATGACCACGCACACCTGCCCCCACCCACAGCTGCTCTGGCTGGTAGGCCGGGCCCAGGCCCCTTGGGGACCCACTCAGCTCTGACCGTCCTGCCAAACCGCCCGGCACAGGGTCTCCACGGAGCCTGCTTCATGAAAGGCCGCTTTTCCGAGATGGAGAGACAGCTACTTTGTCTCATTCACATAAACATAGAAAGTCAAACAAAATGAGAAGACAGAGGAAACAAGAAAAATCCCCAGGAAAACCCCAAAGAAACAGAAATAAGGAAATTTCCTGATGAATAATTCAAAGAACCAGCCATAAAGGTGCTCACCAAACTGGAGCGTGAAACAGGGGAACTTGGGAGAACGTCAACGAAGAGTTAGAAAGTGTGAGCGAGAGCCATGCAGATCTGGAGGATACAGTGACTGACGAGACAAACTCACCAGAAGGAATGAACCATAGATTCACTAACACCGAAAAACAGGCCAGGGACCCGGAAGATGGACCCGTGGGGATCAACCAATCAGCACAGCAGAGAGAAAAAAAGAATTAAACGCTCCGAGGATGGTTTAAGGGACCTCTGGGATACTACCAAGGGCTCAAACATTTGCAATGCAAGGATCCAAGAAGGAGAAGACACAAAACAGAAAGTTTATTTAAAGAAATAATGGCTGAGCCCAGCTGGTGTGGCTCAATGGGTTGAGCATCAACCCAGGAACCAAGAGGTCACTGGTTCAATTCCTGGTCAGGGCACATGCCAGGTCTGCAGGCTCCATCCCCAGTAGGGGGCGAGCAGGAGGCAGCCAATTGATGAAGTTTCTCTCTCATCGATGTTTCTATCGCTCTATCTCTCTCCCTTCCTCTCTCTCTCTAAAAATCAATTTATACTAATAAAAGAGTAAGATGCAAATTGGCCGTACCTTCACGACACCCACCAGCCAACCAGGAGTGCGTATGCAAATCAACCCAACAAAGAAGGTGGGTTAATTTGCATACATAGGCACCAAGCGGCCGAGGGCGGGTCAGGACGCAGGCGTTCCGCCCTGCCCCAGCTGCTCCGGGCCTCTGGGCAGCGTGGAAAGGTGGAAAGATGGCTCCGAAGGCGGCTCCGGCGGGAGCGAAGGCGGTGCTGGCAGCCAGAGGAAGGAAGGCCCATTCTTGCATGAATCTTCATGCATCGGGCCTCTAGTAAAAAATATTTTAAAAAATAAGGAAATAATGGCTGAAATTTTTCCTAACCTGGGAAACAGACGGCCAGGTCCAGGAAGCACAGAGAGTTCCAAACAAGATGAACTCAAAGAGACCCACCCTAGGACATATTGCAGTTAAAATGGCAAAAGTTAACAATGAAACAATCTCAAAGGAAGCCAGAGGAAACCCCCAAAGTCTAGCAGCTGATTTCTCAGCAGCAATTTTGCAGGGTGAAGCAGGACCTCTTTAACGTGCTAAAGGGAACCAACATCCTAAAACAATGTGCCCAGCAAGGTTGCCATGCAGAATTCACGGAGAGAGAGGGTTTCGGATAAACACAAACTGAAGGACTGCATCGCCATGAAACCGGTGCTACAGGACATGGTAAAGGGTCTTCTATAAGCAGAAAAGGAAAGGCCAGAACCAGAAAGAAGAAAAGAGGAGAAAGGGAAGAAACCACACAGGTAAAGCCAAATAGTCAATAAATACAGAAAATCAGCACTTGAAAAGGCTACTACAAAGGTTAAGAGAAGAAAAAAAATATATCGAACTGAACTCAAACGACAGTAAGTAGTTAGGACATACCCACTCCAAAGATTTAAAATATGGCATCAAGCCAGCCTGCTTGGTTCAGTGGGTGAGCATTGACCTATGAACCAGGAGGTCACGGTTCGAGTCCCGGTCAGGGCACAGGCCCAGGTTGTGGGCTCATCCCCAGTGTGGGGGTGCAGGAGGCAGCCGATCCATGATTCTCTCTCATCTTTGATGTTTCTATCTCTCTCTCCCTCTCCCTTTATCTCTGAAATTATATAATGTGTGTGTGTGTGTGTGTGTGTGTGTGTGTGTCTGTATAATTAAAATAAATAAAATACGACACCAATAACATAAAGCATGGAGGGGTGTGTAAGAAAGTAACCCGTATAGAATATATTCAAACTTAAATGCCCACCGGCTTAAAAGAGACTGCTATAGACAAAGAATGAAATACATAAACTCAGGGTAACCACAAACCAGCAACCTACATAAGATATACAAAGAACAAAGAGAAAGGATCCCAAATAAAACCCTACAGAGAAACAGCAAACCACAAGGGCAGAGATCAAGAGGAGAAGAAAAGAACAGTGGACAACTCTAAAAACAACCCCCCTCCCAAAAAAAATGAACAAAGTGGCAATAAGCAAATACCTATCAATAATTACTTTAAATGTAAATAGGTTTTAGAGACTCGGGGTGGCTGAACGGGTTAAACAGCAGGACCCATCTATACGCTGCTCACCAGAGTCTCGCTTCAAATTGAAAGACACATGCAGGCTGAGAGGGAAGGGGTGAACAAATGTATTCCACGCAAATAGAAATGGGAAGAAAGCTGTGCTTCGGTGTTTGACACACCGAGCTGCTGGTGGTTCAGCTGGGGACGGGGTAAGAGCTCGGTGTTTGGGATTAGGATTGTCAAAGCCGGCTAGACTTGAATCATCGCTCTCTCTCTCTCTCCTCCATCCCGGGAGGGTTTAACAAAAGCTTTCAAACTTGTGGCCTGGGAGTTCAGATAGGTGTGTTTGTCTTTGGATATGTAAATAGTTGGTTGCTAAATGTGGTCAGATTTCTCCTAACTGGCTGTTCCTACATTCTTAGGGTACGTCCTGATGAATTACACTTTTGTGAATTAATTGTCATATGTGTGATTGTTGCCTTTGGGCTGTACCTCATTTGATAACTTAAAAAAAAATACTTGTGCTTAAGGTAACTGTTTGCAGGTCAGAAAATGAGAAAATGTAATTATATAATGCTCTGAAATGTAAAAAACAAACAAACAAAAAAACAAGCTGTAAGTAAAATCGACTAAATCCCAAAAAGAAAAGAAAAGAAAACTGGGGTAGCAATACTCATATCAGACAAAAGAGACGCTAAAATACTTTTTTAAAAGACAAAGAAGGACGCGTTTATAAAGGAGTCGCTCCGAGAAGAGGCTATAGCCGTGGTCAATACCTCTGCACCCAGCCTTCGAGCACCTACATGCATAAAGCAATCATTCCTGGACATAAAGGGCGAAGTCCTCAGTGATGCAATAAAAGCAGGGGATCCGAATACCCCACGCACGTCAGGGACAGGTCATCTAGAGTGACAATACGTAATGAAACAATGGCCTTCGACGTCACATTAGAGATCACTTTTATCATAAACCCCTTTACAACACTTCAGCCCAAAGTTGCAGCCCTCGACCAACAGCAGAGCAAGAGTTGGTGGATAAATACCGCTTCCACAAAAAAATAAAAAATAAAAAAAAATTAAAAAAAAATACCGCTTCCACGCCTTCAGGAGACGTCACTCCGAATCGAGTCTTCTGCTCTGAGTCCCATGTCCCCACACCAACAGCCTCCCATTTGGGGGGGGCGCCTGTCCCTATCTGTCTCACTTAGAAGCCACTTCCTCTCAACTTCTTGTCTTAGCACCTACTTCTGGGGCTTCCCCAACCAAGGCTCCTGGCCTTTTTCCTTCTATGATCCTTACCTCACTACCGTACTCCAAAAAAGGGAAAGATTATCATTTTTAAAAATATATATTTTTTTGTTGATTTCAGAGAGGAAGGGAGAGGGAGAGAGAGAGAGAAACATCAATGATGAGAGAGAATCATGGACCGGCTGCCTCCTGCACGCCCCACACTGGGGATCGAGCCTACAACCCTTGCATGTGCCCTGACTGGGAATCGAACCCGGACCTCCT
This sequence comes from Plecotus auritus, assembly GCF_963455305.1. Classification (NCBI taxonomy): domain Eukaryota; kingdom Metazoa; phylum Chordata; class Mammalia; order Chiroptera; family Vespertilionidae; genus Plecotus; species Plecotus auritus. Next base: position 58,618,575 of record NC_137785.1, read on the forward strand.
GGTTCATAGGTCGACGCTCAAGCACTGAGCCATGGCGGCCGGGCAGCTTAGCGATTTTTGAGGGTCAAAATCCAGCATTGTCTACAGAGCCCAGTTTCTCACCTAGAAACCCTGTTTACCTGTGTTTCCAGCCTGTGAGCTTTGCAAGGCCTGCAAAATGTTTGAGACCCCAAAACCTGCAGCACTGGCTCGAAAATATCCAACGAAATCTGCAAAACCACCCCCCCGCCAAATATCTGCTCAATGAGACATCTACAAAATGTAGTAGGAGGCCAACTGGTCAACCGCGGCTCAGGTAGCTTCTTCGAGTGCAGCTATATGCAGACTGGAATTGGTGTGTGTGTGTGGCAGGGGGGATTCGCATGCAGCTGTACGCAGACTGGAATTGGTGGTCGGGGGGGGATTCGCATGCAGCTGTACGCAGACTGGAATTGGTGGTCGGGGGGGGATTCGCATGCAGCTGTATGCAGACTGGAATTGGTGGTGGGGGGATTCGCATGCAGCTGTACGCAGACTGGAATTGGTAGTGGGGGGGATTCGCATGCAGCTGTACGCAGACTGGAATTGGTGGTGGGGGGGATTCGCATGCAGCTGTACGCAGACTGGAATTATTGGGGGGGGGGTTCGCATGCAGCTGTGCACAGATTGGAATTGGTGGTGGGGGGGGTTCGCATGCAGCTGTGCACAGATTATAATTGGTGGGGGGGGGCCGTTTTCAGGGCTTGAGAAGAGGAAGGGCAGAGGCTAGACAACATGCTGATGGGCCGTGGATGTTAGAAACCAGGCCCGGGATCCGTGTGTCCAAGATGACACTTGGACTCTTCAACATGGTGTGTGTGTCAGGGGGGTGCTGGCCAGTGTGGCTCAGTGGATAGAATGTTGGCCTGTGGACCAAAGGGTCCCGAGTTCGATTCCGGCTAAGGGCACCTACCGCGGTTCAGGCTCCTCCCAGGCCCGCGACCTGGTCGGGGCGTGTGCAGGAGGCAACCCATCGATGTGTTTCTCTCACCTTGATGTTCCTCTCTGTCTTTCCCTCTCTCTTCCACTTTCCCGCACCCTCCCCCCCCCCAAAAAAAAATCGATGGAAAAATATCCTCGGGTGAGGAGTAACAGAAATAAACAAACAAACAAACAACAACAGAAACAACGGGGGGCGGGGGAGGGGGCAAAAATGCCCAGAGTTATGGATCAGGCTCTGCCGGCAGCACTCTTTTCTGGGGAGAAGATGTGACCCACGTTCAGAATCCAATATTCACTCCGGCTTTGCTCTGCCCGCTCTGGGATCCATACTCCCGCCGAGCAGTTCCCAGGAAGTCACAGTCTCCCCCACCAGATGCCGACACCTCTGGGCCCCTCCCCCGCCCTCGCTCGGCATCCAGATGCGACGGGGCCCCACGGTGATCCACGAGAGGCCCAGTGGAAGCCACCCAGACAGGCAGAGCTCTCGGCGCTCCCTGATACGAACGGTGCTCTATGTCTCGTCTCTTTGTTTTTGTCACGGAGAGCAGGCTTCCGGTGTGTGGATTAATTAAAGTGTAAACATTAAATATTGATTGATGCATTATCAGCGCGGAGCAGTGGCCTCCCGTCGGATTGATTCCCACGGTGATTTATTGTCATATTTGGGGAGTCATTTCGCTTGATAACCAAGAGGGATGGCCTGCCTCTCTCTCCCCCCCGCCCCCCGCCCCACCTTCCACGCTGGCTCCACTCCCCTATTCCTTCCCCTGGTTCCTCCTCTTATTCTTCTAGGTGACATCGGAGTTCCAGTCACTCAAACATCTTCATCTTCCCGTCGAGAGCGAGCGTGTGGCCTGACATGGGTTTTGCACGTGTGTACGCCTTGTGTGTGTCTCCCAGGCAATTATCAAATCAATTAACAACTTAATCCAGAAAATAGCAAATCTACTCTCTTCTATGGGCTATGTCTTATTCACAAGGCTTGCTCCAACTGCCCTCTGTGAAATATGAGTATGGGCAAGTTGGGGGGCGGGGAGCGGGGGGGAAAGTATAAAGTGAAACAGAGAGAGAAAAAGGCCATAATTCCATCTTGTCACTTCCCTGAGGTGTGCCTGCACTGGGAGCTGGGAAGGGGAGAGGGAATAAGGTAACAACCCCCCATTTACAACTAGTTATGAGTCTCTATAGTTATGAACGGACATGCCACGTTTCATCCGACTGACCCACATAGATTGCTGTTTGTGTAGGTTAAAACTAATCAAATAGTGACTACTGCCTGGTCGTCATGGCTCAGGGGTTGAGCCTCGACCTGTGAACCAGGAGATCACGGTCCGATTCCCGGTCAGGGCACATGCCCCAGGGTTGCGGGCTGGATCCCGTGTGGTATGTGCAGGAGGCAGCCGATCCATGATTCTCTCTCATCCCTGATGTTTCTCTCTCTCTCTCCCTCTCCCTTCCTCTCTGAAATCAATAAAGATATATTTTTAAAAATACATATTGACTATTTCACAGGAATAGATATAAACCTTATAGATATAAACTCCCTTCCCCAGTAGGATGGGATGGGTATCGTTGATTCTGTTTTGCAAATGAGAATGCTGGCACATAGAGCTACCATTCAGTGTGCGTTTTGGCGTAAAGCAGGCATGAAGCTGAGTGCTTTACACAATTTCCTCGTGGAAAACTTACCACAGGCAGAGCTAGGGTCTGAATGCTTGTGTCTTCTCCAAATTCCCATGTTGAAATCCTAACCCCCAAGCTGGTAATATGAGAAGGTGGGCGGGGCCACTGGGAGGTGATTAGGTCCTGAGGGTGGAGCGCTCATGACTGGGATTAGTGCCCTTATACAAGAAACCCCAGAGAGCTCCCCTCCCTTCCGCCACCCCTTCCACCACATAAGGATACAAGAAATCCAGGAAGAGGGCCTTCAGCCAACCCTGCTGGTGTCCGATCTTGTATTTTCCAGCCTCCAGAACGGGGAGAAATAAATGCCTATTGCTCTTAAGCCATGGGGTCTGGGCTCTTTTGTTACAGCAGCCGGAACACACTGAGACAGGCACACACTACCATGTTACCCACGTTACGGATCAAAAACACAAACCACAAACAAAGCTTCCAGAGGCTGAACAAGTCGGCGGAGAGCCTGTTGGACATAAGGTTAAAGATGCCAACACCCTGTGGTGTGTCTAATTCAGAGGAAGACTCACAGACACCCCAGGGCCCCTGACACTCGCCCATGGCATGTGTGGTCCGGCAGCCCCACAAAGGGGGAGAAGAGTTTGGCTTGGGAACCTTCCCGTTTCCCGATGCCTTCGCCTTGGCAGGAGGTGGGGGACGGGCACCGTCCGGAGAGTGGTGAGAACATTGGGGGGAGGGACGGGGTATAACCCCCATTCTCTAAGTGGCTGCTGTGAGCAGGCGCCAGAGTCAGGTCCCACTTGAAGAAGTCGTGTTTGAGACCTTCTGCGCCGTGACCCAGACAGGACCTGCCCCTGGTCTTCCATCCCCAGCATCCTATTTGGAAGATGTCCTGGGGAGCTGGCCTCCGAGGAGTCGAATCATCACACTACCTATCAAGTAGAAGCAGACAAGGACGCCGGCACTCCGTCCCCCGAAGCCGCCCTCCGTCCCTGGAAACCCCGGCCGCTGGCTGAGGGTCCTTCTTGCCCGCGGGCTCCATAGTGCCGTCCTCTCTGCCGATACCAGATGGTGCAAATTACTTCCTCACGCGGTCAAGGGCACGCCCTCCGCTCGCTCCACAATCTCCTTCCTCTTCAACGGGCACGTTCCCCAAAACCATCTAGATAAAATAAAGCATGATTGACTTATAGAATGACCACATCCTTTGGAAAGCTTCAGACTCTGCACAGGGCAAACATCACTACACGATGAGGTATTTGTTATCGATGAGTGGGAAATGCATGAATCGGCAATCACTGTTAGAGAATCTCCTGGTACAGACATAGCTCACTCTCTTAGACTTTCCTATGGGAAAAAAAAATGCACTTGAAAATTGTTTTCTTGCCTGGCTGGAGTGGCTCAGGTGTTAAGAACTGACCTATGAGCCGAAACCGGTTTGGCTCAGTGGATAGAGCGTCGGCCTGCGGACTGAAAGGTCCCAGGTTCGATTCCGGTCAAGGGCACGTACCTTGGTTGCGGGCACATCCCCAGTAGGAGGTGTGCAGGAGGCAGCTGATCGATGTTTCTCTCTCATCGATGTTTCTAGCTCTCTATCCCTCTCTTCTCTCTTCCTCTCTGTAAGAAATTAATAAAATATATTAAAAAAAAAAAAAAGAATTGACCTATGAACCAGAAGGTCACAGTTTGATTCCCAGTCAGGGCACATGCCCGTGTTGTGGGCTCGATCCCCAGTGGAAGGGTGTGCAGGAGGCAGCTGGTCAATGATTCCCTCTCATCATTTATGTTTCTCTCTCTCTCTCTCTCTCGTTCCCTCTCCCTTCCTCTCTGGAATAAAAAATATATTTTTTTAAAAAAAATTTTGGTTTTCTGTGTGTGTGTGCATGTGTGTGTGCACGGTCACACATGTGAATGTTGGTATTGGCGGTGACACTTGTTTTCAGCTTCTTCAGTTGAATGTTCAGAAAGCGTATTTTCCATCTTACGTTTTCATAAACGCATTATGGCTATAGATGGTTCTCTACCCATTGAGACCCAGCCCCGAGGTTCTGGTACATGGCGCCAGGAATTTATAAGTTTATGGTGTTCATGTTGACGTCTCCATCCAAGAGTTTGCTTGGAAAGGTGCTTTTAAATGTCGAAGAGAGAAAACAAATTGCAGCATGTTTTCGAGAAATAGTTTCTCCTGCCGATTCTAGGACTGGCTACATGTCCTTGGTTGTTCGTTTCCAGTCAGTTTCACGGCTCTCGCATTCCCAAGGTCCCGTAGGAGCCCACGCGCACCCTCCCAGCCCTGGAAAGCAGAGCTGGTTGAATTGACGGGCTCGGTGGACAAAGTCCATAGGGGTGAGATGGTTTTCCCAAGGTCACGGAGCAGAGGAAGGACCTACGCCAAGGCCCCACGGCGACCACCGCCTGTGTGTTCCTGCCACATCCCGTCCTGGCTCTGGATAAGGTTCTGTGTTGCAACAATATTTATTGAATGTCTAGTATGTGGCAGCTGCTCTGCTGCTCCAGCAAGTCTTGGCCCTCCTGGCCACTGCGTGGGGAGCTCACGTTCAGGAGAGCGAGACCTGGGAATAGCAGGGGACCCTGGAAGGCAGAGAAATCACTGCTGCAACTCAAGGAAACAGCCAGTCCTCGTCGCAAGAGCCAACGTGGCCGTGTCTACTGGAGTCCCGGGCATTCCTGCAGGTTCCCTTCACCGGCTCCCTGGAGGCACCCCTGCGAGCGCCGCCAGGCACTGCTTCTCCCAGAGTCTCCCTTCAGTCCTCTCCCAAGACGTGGCCTCCTTCGGACCCCCGCGGGGCCCCGATGATGCCAGGCCTGGTGCCGAGCACTGATACCAGGATCTCTCTTCACGAAACCCTGCCACGTCTGCCCATTTTGTGGAGGAGTACACCAAGGCTCAGATACATGCACTCCCCCCCATCGGCTTCTCATGAGGGTGAGGCCTGCTGACTGCAAGACCAGTGCTCATTCCAGGAAGCAAAGGTTTGGGGTTTTTTGCCTTTTTTTTTTCCCATCAGGAGGAGCCGTTGGGGAAGAACCTGTGGCGTCTCCCTGGGCCGAGTGCCCTCTGTCGTCCAGATGTGTGAGGGGTGTCCTCTCCGCCTGTGGCCGTGCTGATGGGCCTCACCCTCCTCATCTCGTCAGCAGGCCGGCCATCTCCAGGCCACTTCGGGGCAGCCAAGGGCGGTGCTGAGCACTCAGGTCCCACCCACCCGCAGTCAGGACGGGGGGGGGGGGCTGCGTGCAGGGGCTCTGGGACGCGGTTCCTGGGCCCAGCACTGACTCTGGGCCTGACCAGTGGGGTGATGTGGCGCTGGGCTTCCCCTCCGGCCTGATGCTGCTCAGGACTTAAGTGGCAGCCTGACCCCACCCATGTCTGTCTGGCCACAGCATGCACGTTGGCCGGCCTCCCACAGGCTGGCCGTGGCCTTCACACAGAGCTCCGCGAAAGGGTGAATTTGAAGTGGAAAGCCGTAAAAAGAGTGTTCCTAGGAGGTAGAAGGCCGAGGGCTGCCCGTTAGCTCAGAGGCGAAGAGGATACCAGAGAGCGGCTCCTGAGTGGCTGAGGGAGCCCCAAGTAGTGACAGAACAGGCATCCGATCCCGGAACACGAAAATGACACATTGGGGAAGCACACGGAGCTTCATGGGGACCTGCTTCATGGGGACCTGCTTCATGGAGACCTGCTTCACGGGGACCTGCTTCACGGGGACCTGCTTCACGGGGACCTGCTTCACGGGGACCTGCTTCATGGAGACCTGCTTCACGGGGACCTGCTTCACGGGGACCTGCTTCAGGGAGACCTGCTTCATGGGGACCTGCTTCATGGGGACCTGCTTCATGGGGACCTGCTTCATGGAGACCTGCTTCAGGGAGACCTGCTTCATGCTTCATGGAGACCTGCTTCATGGGGACCTGCTTCACGGGGACCTGCTTCACGGGGACCTGCTTCATGCTTCATGGAGACCTGCTTCATGGAGACCTGCTTCACGGGGACCTGCTTCACGGGGACCTGCTTCACGGGGACCTGCTTCACGGGGACCTGCTTCATGGAGACCTGCTTCATGGAGACCTGCTTCATGGGGATCTGCTTCATGGAGACCTGCTTCATGGAGACCTGCTTCATGGGGACCTGCTTCACGGGGACCTGCTTCACGGGGACCCGCTTCACGGGGACCTGCTTCACGGAGACCTGCTTCATGGAGACCTGCTTCATGGGGATCTGCTTCATGGAGACCTGCTTCATGGAGACCTGCTTCATGGAGACCTGCTTCATGGGGACCTGGTTCACGGGGACCTGCTTCACGGGGACCTGCTTCATGGGGACCTGCTTCATGGAGACCTGCTTCATGGAGACCTGCTTCATGGGGATCTGCTTCATGGAGACCTGCTTCATGGAGACCTGCTTCATGGGGACCTGCTTCATGGGGATCTGCTTCATGGAGACCTGCTTCATGGAGACCTGCTTCATGGGGACCTGCTTCATGGGGACCTGCTTCATGGGGACCTGCTTCATGCTTCATGGAGACCTGCTTCATGGAGACCTGCTTCATGGGGACCTGCTTCACGGGGACCTGCTTCATGGGGACCTGCTTCATGGGGACCTGCTTCATGGAGACCTGCTTCATGGAGACCTGCTTCATGGGGACCTGCTTCATGCTTCAGGGAGACCTGCTTCATGGAGACCTGCTTCATGGGGACCTGCTTCATGCTTCATGGAGACCTGCTTCATGGGGACCTGCTTCATGGGGACCTGCTTCATGGGGACCTGCTTCATGGGGACCTGCTTCCTGGGGACCTGCTTCATGCTTCAGGGAGACCTGCTTCATGGAGACCTGCTTCATGGAGACCTGCTTCATGGAGACCTGCTTCATGGGGACCTGCTTCATGGAGACCTGCTTCATGCTTCATGGGGACCTGCTTCATGGGGGTCTGCTTCAGGGAGACCTGCTTCATGGAGACCTGCTTTATGCAACGGCACCAGGACCTGCCTGGGCATAAAAGCTGTGTCTGTCTCATTGTCCAGGAGAAATCGTTCCCTGGAAGGAAACACCCTGGTATTTCACTCTACCCCCGCCGCACAGGACACACAGGACACACAGGACACCCTCAGCACCACGCCCATCGCTCTCCTGCAGGCTCACCCAGGGCTCCCCACCCGGGACCCTGGGAGCGAAACCTGCGTCACGTCTTCCCACAGAAGCGGCGCTCCCGCTAGGTCCTCAGCAGGCACCGTCGTCCCCTGATGGCGTGGGCGGTGGCCTGGAATTGTATGCAATGGCTTAGAGAAGTCTGAGGGACAACAAACAAAAAAAGAGAGTTTTGAAGTCTGCTAAGTGCCCACCATCTCCGCATAACCACTCGAATCGGGTTATTTTTTGTAATTCCTTTAAATTAAATATCTTTGATAATAAATGCAAATTAGGGGACAATAAATTATAACTTCTAGGCTGACCAGTGGCTAATTACATAGATTATAATTAACTCCAGTTTCCAACACAAGGTATTTATCTTAATAATCAGCCGCGCACATTAGCATATCTTAAAGGGACCTGCCGCACAGGCCGGGGCTTTGGAGGGGCCCTTGGCGCTTGCTCCCGGGTCTATGAAAGGGCGCAGGCTCCGAAGAGAGGGAGTGACTTCCCAGAGAAGTGTGGGCTAAGTATACGGTGAGGGGCTCAGATTATAGGCATAAAACCCCGACTTGAAAACATTTACCCTAAATACACCCTCTGACCACCAGGCAGGAGCCTTCGGTTCTAAAAATCTATAATTTCCACGGATCTGCTCCAAATACCTCTAACCCTGCTGGGCGCTGTGCAAGCCGCCAGCATCCTTCCAGGCTCTGGGTTCCGGTGTGAGCGGCCGGAGGAGACAGGGTGTTCGGGAGGCCTCCCTCCGTCTGCGCCATCAACAGGGAGAGCCGGTCCGCGTGGCGACGAGACGAATGCCGCGGATGTCCGTCCTGTGCCGCTCCCCCGGGCATTTTGGAAGGTTTTTTAAAAATGTATATATCTATTGATTTCAGAAAGGAAAGGAGAGAGAGAGAGAGAAACATCAATAATGAGAGAGAATCATGGATCGGCTGCCTCTTGCACGCCCCCCACTGGGGATTGAGCCCGCAACCGGGGCATGTGCCCTTGCCCGGAATCGAACCCGGGACCCTTCAGTCCACAGGCTGATGCTCTATCCACTGAGCCAAACCAGCCAGAGCTCAGTCATTTTAGCAACTTCGTTGCCTCTCTGACCCACAGGGATTGAGCTCCGGGGATTGTAAACAAGATGAGGGCCTACTCGGCCACCTGAGGCCAGCTTTAGCAAGAGTCACTGTTTGGGGTTTTCATTCTTTTCTCTTTTCTTTTCCCTTTTCTTTTCTTCTTTCTTTCTTTTTTTCTTTTTAATATGTCTTTATTGATTTCAGAGAGGAAGGGAAAGGGAGAGAGAGAGAAACATCAATGATGAGAAAAAAATCATCGATCAGCTGCCTCCTGCACGCCCCACACTGGGGGTTGAGCCTGCAACTCAGGCACCTGCCCTGACCGGGAATCGAACCGTGACCTCCTGGGTCATATGTCAATGCTCAACCCCTGAGCCACACCAGCTGCCGGCCATTATCGCTGCATTTCCCAACAGGTCCTGGGTCACTGTCCAGGGGACTCACACAAGTCGGACCCGCCAAAGGCACCTCGAAGGTCAAACCTTCCAACCGCAACAGAGCACCTCCCTGATTTTATCCGGGAGATGGATGCGCAAATCACCCTGATTTCGATTCGGCGCCAGGGTTATAAACACACTTGCTCTCGCCGATAACGTGGAAGATGGGGCTCAGGCGCGGGACACTGTATTTTACGCCCTGGGTGAAGTTTTCCCTGATGCAGCCATAAATCAGCCCGACCAGGGGCGTCTGGACCGTGCCGAGGGGGCAGCGAGGAAGCCAGGGATGGAGACGTGGGACCCGCGAGGGGCTGGGAGCCGCTGGCTTGTATCAGGGCCACCGAGACGTAAACTTCGGGGCTCAGAGCACACAGGAGCTTCAGGGGGGACACAGAAATCACGATGCCCGGCCAGCGTGGCTCAGTGGTTATGAACCAGGAGGTCAGGGTTCGATTCCCGGTCAGGGCACATGCCCAGCTTGCGGGCTCCATCCCCAGTGTGGGGCGTGCAGGAGGCTGCTGATCCATAATGCCCTCTCATCATGGATGTTTCTCTCTCTCTCCCTCTCCTTTCCTCTCTGAAATCAATAATAAAATATATATTTTTTAAAATGTATAGTTCTGGGCACTGGAGCAGTGCGTTTGGGAGAAGGGAGGGCGGATTAGAAAGCAACTTCTCTCCGATACACGCACTGGGTTGTGAGAAAGGGGACCAAGGGGAGCGGGAAGGGGGGAACATGAGCCGGCCAATCAGAACGCCGCGCGGGCGGCAGCTTCCGCTGCGACACGGTCCTGCGGGGTCTGTCCTGCCCGCCTCCACGAGAGGCTTACATCAGATTCACGTATATATTTTTTTTTTTAAGAAAGCAAGGCCTTTAAAGACTTTTTTTTAACACTCCCAGCACCAGTCGTTCTAATTTATATGATCATTTCAGAAAGAGGCCCAAATGCGAGGTTGCACTGGTCTCGGGCCCGTGAGCTCAGCATCAGAAAAAGCAGCAGCGCGTACTCCACGCCCATCGCCCCTGGGCCTGGTGGACTCTGCCTCCCGCTCAGGCTCAGCTCTCCATTCTGCTCCCCAGACGGTGCTGCTCCCAGCCTTCCTTCCCTGCCTCCCCGCCCCATTCACCTGGGGGAGCCCCAGCCAGCGGGCCAGGGCCTTGCTCCGGGGGCATCGGGGATGGGGAGGGTGGGGTAAGGTCCCACAAACCTGGCGAGGTGCTCCCTGGGAAGAAAGAGAGAGAACAATCCAGGTGGGAAAAAGTACAGTGACAATGAGTAACTTTGCATCACGTACCCCCCTCCTCGCCCCTCTTCTCCCGGAGCAGAAAACATCGGGGGACCAGGGTTCCTCTACTCGTGCAGACAGTCGCCCGCCTCCCCATGTGCAACAGGAGCCAACGGGCTGCATTTGCAGGAAAGAACTGATTCTACTTGATGCAACTAAAGCTTCCTTCGATTTAGAAAAATGAAACTGCTTCCTATCCCTTTCGTGTTTCTGCCCCGTAAGAGCGCGCAGGATTGGGGTCTGAAGTTCAAGACACTGGGGAGACCCCGTCCAGGTGCTTGTCCGTGACCCCTAGGGGTGAGCCAGCCGACTACGACGCCCATTTCTCAACAGAAAACCAGACCCCGTTTTACTTTTCCTTTTAATTAAAGTGAAAACACACACACACACACACACACACACACACCACTTCTTTCTTTCTTTCTTTCTTTCTTTCTTTCTTTCTTTCTTTCTTTCTTTCTTTCTTTCTTTTGTTAAGCACCCTTTCTCCAGTGATACTGTATCAAGGTAGAAAAACAGGTGACGAAATGGAAAAAAAAAATGTGCCTTGCCTTTAGGAAGGGGGAGAATCCCAGAAATTCTTAAAGCTCAGAGGAAAGGCACCATCATGGCGTCACTGTATCCAAATGGTTCAGCAGCGACACCTCACACAGTTTAAACCCTCACAGAGCCAAACAAAAAGATAAGGATAAAGACCCTCCCAGCGGCACTTTGCCCGAGGTTACAATGTCAACTTAAAAGAACAAAAAGGGAGAGAGAATGGAAGAAGAGAAACAAACTAGGATTCACCTTCTCCCAAGAGGCGTGGCTCTGCCCGGTGATTAGAGAACCCCCAGCCCCTTGCTGAGCGGGTCCCTCCTTCCTCCCAGCCCCTCTCCCACACCATGCAGAAGGTTTGGGGGGGCATCTGCCCACCTGGGTGCACCGCAAACCACCCCAAGGGTCCCGTGCTGGCCCAGCCAAGACGGCGCACAACATGCTCTTCCTTCTGCCTCCGGACGGCGGAACTTTCTGGATGGCGCTGCCCAGAGACAGAAGACAGAATTCGGGGGAGCAAGCACAGGTGGCGGAAGCCCAGTGGATCCCCACCAGGCCCTGTGGTCCTGACCCTGGTTTTCCCAGAAGGGGGGGTGGGGGAGGACCTGGACAGCCAACCATGTGGTGATTCCTTTCCCCAGCCGAGGGGCAGCCAGCCCGGGGGCAGGAGGCTGGCCTGCTTGTAAAATGCATCAGGTGGAACTGGAGAAGGCGGGGCCACATACTTCCAGGGGTGAGCCTGGCCAGGGGACAGGGGGATGTGTGGACAGACCCTGGAGAACCCCACCCCCTCCCCTGCAGGATCGGTTTTACTATGCGCCCTTCATTTTCTCCTCACCGACTTGTCCTTGGGGGAGCAGGGGACCAGATCTAACCTACACTGACCACGGCCCTGGTGTATCCCGAGTCCCCGGGAGGTCACCGGCCGGGACCTCTGCTTTCGCCCCCGGGAAAGGCAGGGTGGCCGCTGCTCCCGGTGCCGGTCTGCCGCCTCCCCTGCTCACCGGCGAGCAGCGACAGAACGGAGATGCCTCCGCCCCATGCATCGACGCACAAATGAAGGAACAAGTGATTCCTACCGGCACCCGAGGTCGGGCAGGCGGACGGAGAGGCCTGGAAAACAGGCCCTGGCCGTGGCTCAGTGGGTTGGAGCGCCGTCCTGATACGCCAAGGTGGCAGGTTCGATCCCTACTCAGGGATCATACGAGAATCAACCAATGACCAATGAATGCATAAAAAACAGCAAATCTCTGTCTTTCTGTCTCTGTCTCGCCCTCCCCCTTCTTCTCTCTCTAAAATCAACAAATGTTTAAAAGTATATTTAAAAAAACAAAAAAACATGGCGCCATCTATACTGTCTCATTGCTCAGCCTCCCTACGTGCATGGCTTAGAATCAGGCGTCCTCAAACTGCGGCCCGCGGGCCACATGCGGCCCGCCGAGGACATGGATCCGGCCCGCAGGGTGCCGCTGCCTGTCCTGCTTAGCAGCCGACGCGTCCCGGGCCCGCAGTGCGCATAGGCATTTGTTCATAGTTTGTTTTTTAAACTATAGCCCGGCCCTCCAGCGCTCTGAGGGACAGTGAGCTGGCCCCCCGTTTAAAAAGTCTGAGGACCCCTGGCTTAGATGGTGGGAGCGGACACTAGAAAACGTCATCTTTGCGTCTAAGCGTTAACTCCGTGTTCTTTACAGATGTGATGTCTGGGCTCTGACAGTCTCACTAGAGGCCCGACGCACGGAATTTGTGCAAGGGGCTCAGCCCTCGCAGCCCCGGCTCCGTCCGGAAGGTCATCCGGAAGGACGTCCGGAAGGTTGTTCGGCTGCCCAGTCTAATTAGCCTGTTATGCTGTTATTATTATAGATTAGTCACGCAAGCGTTAATGTGTGGGAAGACTCGGGGAATTGGATAAGGGAACTCGCGTGGGCAGAGGCGTGGGCGTCCGTGCTGTGAGCTGTTAGAACAGGCGGGCGCCTCCCACGTGGACAGGGGTGCCCACCGAGACAGCCCCCGCCCCCGCGAGGACGGGAGGGCCTGTGCTCGCCACACTTCCAGCTCCTGCCCCCTGGGGTGTGCGCTGTGCCTGCATCTGTGCGTGTGTGTGTGTGTGTGTGTGTGTGTGTGTGTGTGTGTGTGTGTGTCTTGCTCTCGCCGTCTCCTCTCTGGCGTCTTGCACCCCCTCCTCCGTCTCTCTGTCTGCAGGACTCCCTGCCTCCCGCGGACACCAGGCTTGGTAATTATAGTTTATTGATCTCCTGGTGTTTGCTGCCCCCGGCCCGTGCTCTTCATCTTATTCCGCGCGCCGTCTCGTCCATCACAGCCTGCAGAGTGCTCCTGGTTCCTTATCGGGGAGCGAGAGCCGCGGCCTGCACCCAGGCCGGCCTCTCCAGGAGGTGGGCCTGCCTCCACCCGGCCACAGCCCTCCAGCCCTCCCCGCTCCCTCCTGTGCATCACCACAAACAGGCTCAGCCACCAGAGAGGACGGGCTCACCCCGAGTCTCACAGCTGTCTGTGTGGCAGCTGGGATCCGAACCCCGAGCCCACAGATCCCCACCTGCCCCAGAAGGAGCAGGAGCACAGATGTGGGGGTCCCAGATGGCGTGAGGGGAAGGAAAAGGACCCCCAAGATGCTATTTGCGGGGGGAAAAAAGCCCCCTGAGACTGGCGTGACTGGCAGATTCCCCGCCCACCGCCAACCAGAAAGAGGGGGTCCCCCCCACCGCCAGCCTGCGCCCTGGCCCAGCTGCTCTGGAGATGACCTGGTTCCTGGGCTGTTTACTTCTCAGCCATAAACAGGAAGGCCGTAAAAGGGGCCCCTTTGGTCAAGCACTCAGGGATCCTCTCCTCCTCCCCTTCCTCTCCCCCTCCCCCAGCACATGTCCCCAGGCAGAGGGAGTGTTTATCCTTTAGAATGCTGCCCCCTCCCCAGGCCTTTGTCCCCGACCTTCCCGTGCCTCCCCCAGGCTGGGAATTCCAAACGTGAAAGTCACTCCTGAGCAGAGAACAGAGGGAGACCCCCCTCCCCCCGCCCCCAGGGAGCCCAGGGCCACCCCAGGACGTGGTCACAGGGACAGGCAGCAGGGCGGCCCCCGGGCTCCCTGGATGGCCTCCCGTGGTGGTGGTGGTTTGTCTGTTTGTGTTTGTTTTTCAGTGTGAGTAGAAAGGAAACATTTCCTGGAAAGGGAAAAGTACCTTTCTAAAAGAAACCCAGAAAGAGATGAGATACAGGGAGACCCAGGGAAGCGAGGAGAGGAGCCGCGTTGCACCACCTGTCTCAAAGAATGGTCTCTACCACCTTCTTTCCCAAGAGATCCCGGAAGGAGAAAGGAAAAGAGACTCCACAGCCGGAAGGTGTGCGTGGTGTGGCCTAGGAAAGGCCCTGAGAAGTCCCGCAGCCAGGGGCCACGGCGGGTGACTCGATTTTCCGATCACCTTGGCCCGGACGAGTGGCCTGCGTCTCCTTAGGGCATGTGGCCTGTAGTCCTCGCTGTGCTGTGGGGTCTCTGGGCTCACGCATGAGGGCGGAAGTTCCAGGCACTAACTAGCCTCTTCGGCGGCTTTCTTTGCCAGAAACTTAAAGAGTCACGCAGACACAACCTTTTTAACAAATATCTTTTTACTGGTTTCAGAGAAGAAGGGAGAGAGAGAGAGAGAAACACCCATGATGAGAGAGAGTCATGGATCGGCTGTCTCCTGCACGCCCCGCACTGGGGAGGGAGCCCGCAACCCGGGCCTGTGCCCTGACTGGGGATGGAACCCTGACCTCCTGGTTCCTAGGTCAACGCTCAGCCCCTGAGCCATGCCGGCCGGGCATATAACCTTCTTAACGGCTCCTGTCTCACTCGCCAAGGAGGAGCTGAGCCCGCAGCCTCACAGCCCAGGAAGAGAGCAGGCGAATGGAAACCCTTGGCCTCAGCACAGGCCCAAGCAGATGTCCCCAGGAGGTCCCGCCCACGGCAGCCCCTCTGTCTGTGGCTCAGGGGCACTCAGCCACACCCTGCTCAACCCGCACACTCGAGGACCCTAGAGCTTCCAGACCCGCAGCAGACAGAACAAGGAGTGCTTCCCGGAGGGGACAGTGGGCCC
This sequence comes from Plecotus auritus, assembly GCF_963455305.1. NCBI lineage: Eukaryota > Metazoa > Chordata > Mammalia > Chiroptera > Vespertilionidae > Plecotus > Plecotus auritus. The sequence goes on from NC_137785.1 coordinate 58,633,746, forward strand.
TTTCAAAAAACATTTTAAAATATATATTTGTACTGATTTCAGAGAGGAAGGGAGAGGGAGAGAGAGATAGAAACATCCATGATGAGAATCATGGATCGGCTGCCTCCTGCATGCCCCCTGTTGGGGATGGAGCCCTCAACCCGGGCCTGTGCCCTTGACCAGAATTGAACCCGGGACCCTTCCGTCCGCAGGCCGATGCTCTATCCAATGAACCACACTGGCCAGGGCTATAGTTGACCCTTTAACAACACGGGGTTAGGGGTGCTGACCCCTGCACAGTCACAAATCCACATACAACCTCTAGCTCTGTAGCTGGCCCTTTGCATCCGTAGATCCCATACCCACGGGGGGGGGGGCGTGGGGGGGTGGAAGCTGTGGATGGGAATCCCGTGGACACGAAGGACCGGCTGTATTCATCCCCCTGGGTGTGCATCGCACAGTTCAACACCGTGCTGTTCAAGGTTCGACTGGATCTGAGTGTAAGGATGACGCTCTGCTACAATAAGGTCCATCCCGGCAGCACATTTTCTGTGGGGCCGACTCCTGAAAATGAACGTGACTCTCTCTACCCTCAGCAACACCCCGCGCCCATCATCCTACTGCACGAACCTCTCTGGGCACCGGACAGCCAACCCAATCCTTCGTGCCACGTCCACCCGCCCCCTCGGACTCCCTGCCCCGCTCCTCTCCGTCCATCTCATAACCCTGACCACGTCCCCCATGACGGGCTGGAATTTTCAGGGGGTGTTTGTTTGTTTAACGAAATGTGGGGGGTTGTTAGGACTGAAACCAGTGAAGCTAATCTAGCTCACGGATAGCTTGGCCTGGAAGCGTTCAAAAAAAAAAGAAAAAGAAAAAGACTTCAATCAGTTGCCTATGCATAATAATTGGGATTTTATGTTAACACTCTGGTCTTCCTTTAAAAAAAAAAAATCAGGAGATCTGGCAATGATTGGCCCACATTCCTTTTTTACAACCATCCGCTGGAGCTGACCGGCTGCCTGTAGTGGGACACATACCTAGTTTACTAAACGAACCCCCTTCCCCATCCATAATGTCACCAGGAAACGGGGACGCCCCGCCACGTATCCCTGGTCCGCCACCAATGAACTGCGGTATTATGAATACGTTTCTACACTCTCTGGCCTCGATTTTCCATCTGGAAAACAGGGACATATTAACAGCACCCTCCCTTTGTCGGTCAGGTTAAGCTGGGTTTGCTGTGGTTTAATAAAAGTTAATCTCTGAGCCCTAACCGGTGTGGCTCGGTGGTTAGAGCATCGGCCTGGGGACTGAGGGGTCCCGGGTTCGATTCCGGTCAAGGGCATGTACCTTGGTTGCGGGCACATCCCCAGTAGGGGGTGTGCAGGAGGCAGCTGATCGATGTTTCTCTTTCATCCATGTTTCTAACTCTCTATCCCTCTCCCTTCCTCTCTGTAAAAAAATCAATAAAATATATTTTTTTAAAAAGTTAATCTCCGAGATCTTAGTGAATGAATAGAATAAAGCAGGGGTCCTCAAACTTTTTAAACAGGGGCCAGTTCACTGTCCCTCAGACCGTTGGAGGGCCGGACTATAGTTTAAAAAAAAAAAAACGATGAACAAATTCCTATGCGCACCGCGGGCCCGGGACGCGTCGGCTGCTAAGCAGGACAGGCAGCGGCACCTGGCGGGCTGGATAAATGTCCTCGGCGGGTCACATATGGCCCGCGGGCCGTGGTTTGAGAACCCCTGGAATAAAGCCTATGTCACACTCATGCTCTATGGTTGCTGTTGGTGGACCCGGGAGGGCGGGGGTAGAGCCTGCAACCCGGGCATGTGCCGTGATCGGGAATCGAAGCGTTACCTCCTGGTTCACAGGTCGATGCTCAACCCCTGAGCAAGGCCGGCCGGGCGGGCGGTCCTGCCCCTTCTTGGAAGGTGTGTCCCCGGTCAGCAGCCCTGTCCCTATAGGCCCCCGCCCCTCTCAGCTCAGGACCCGGGGCCCCTCTGATTGAGCAGGATCTCCCCGACATCAACTCCAAATCGGTGTTTGTTTCAGGCCCTTCCGCCGGGGCTCTCTGCTTCATTTCCCATCGCGCTTGCTGCGTTCCCTCGGAGGGTCCCGGCCAGCCTTCGGGCAAATAACAAGGATATTCTGGGCGCTAATAAATGGCAACGTCGGCTGGAAGGTTGCTCTGCTGGGGACAAGGGATTACATATTTTAACAGCGCAGCCAACTCACCCACGGGCTTACCGAAAACAGACAAAACGCAAGGAAGCGATTTTATCTTCCCAGCCCGTCCTTGCTTCAGAGCCTCTCACTGCCGGGGCCCAGTGTCTGGCAATGACTTTTGGTGCCCAAATTGGACGTGGGGCAACCTCCAACGGTCCCCGTCAGGCACGCCGCATCGCGCCCCATGCACAGCCCGGGGTCCGGCCTGCGCGCGCCTGTTATCCGGTTCAATATCTCCGCGGCGCCTAAGAGGTTTTTAATAGAGATATTAAATACATCCATATCACCGCCCGCACGAGCGCACGCCGCTGGCTCCTTGGGGCCTTCCGCGCTATTTGCTGCTGACACACGCGATTAAAACTAAAGCTACCCCGAGGAAGCAGTCGTTTTCCACGGTATTAGGACGAATGTTATCATTTAAAAGAGGCTGTGAGCTCTGCCAGCCGCCGAGGCCGCAGATAACGGCGGAAACATGATCGCGTGCGATAAGCTGCGGGAAATGCCTGTCATGGGCTGCAATATGCCGTTGGGATGCTGAGTGAAGACTTAATGCCCTCGAACCAACAGCGATGCCGTCGACAGGACAGAAGCCCTCCGAGCCACGATTAGAGAGAGATCCGATTCACTGCTGGGGCTTGGGAGGGGACCCCGAGGGAAGGAGCCCCGGAATCAGTGTGGTGAGCCGGGGAAGCAGGGTGAAAGGAAGGGACAAAAGATCTGCCTCCACCCAGCCAGTGTGGCTCAATGGTTAAGCGTTGACCCATGAACCAGGAGGTCAGGGTTCAATTCCCAGTCAGGGCACATGCCCGGGTTTTGGGCTTGATTCACAGTAGGGGGCGTGCAGGAGGCAGCCGATCGATGTTTCTCTCTCTCTCTCTCTCTCCCCCTTCCTCTCTCTGACATAAATAAATTTTTTTTTTTTTTTTAAATTTCAGCATCAGGTCCACTACCTTCCCTTTACAAACATGTCAGACACTGGCTTATACACTGAGTGGCCAGATTATGATGATCTCTAAGCGCATAATAATCTGGCCACTCAGTGTGTGTGTGTGTGTGTGTGTGTGTGTGTGTGTGTATGTGTGTGTGTGTGTGTGTGTGTGTGTGTGTATATATATATTAGAGACCCGGTGCATGAATTCGTGCATGGGTGAGGTCCTGCCAGCCTGGCCAGGGGGAGGGGACATGGGCTGTTGGCTGGCCTGCCTGCTGGTCGAAGTCCTGGTCGAGGGGACCATTTGCATATTAGCCTTTTATTCTATAGGATAGACACCGAGTGGCCAGATTATTATGCGTTCAGTGTACATACCAGTGTACGTGTCCTGCACAGTAACCTCCTCCAAGGAGGTCTTCTTTTTCATGCCCATTTTACAGGTGAGGCCAACTGACGTGCCGCAGGTTTTCCTAAACTGAAGTTCAAACAGGGTCACGGCTGGGGTAGGGCAGGGCGGAGATCTGAACGCGGTTCTGGTGCCGAATGCCACCTGCACTTCACAAGTTCTGAACAGTGTGACCCTCACAACCTGTAGCGCGACCAGGACATGACTGACAGCTGTCGGACTCCACCACCACAGGACGGACGGAGGCGTTTACAGGGCAATTCAGCATCGATTCCCCTGCCGATTCAGGCAGCCAATAAGCTGTTCTTCAGCATCTACAAGGCACCAGGCACTGGACTAGACCCAGAGCACACCGAAACCATCAAGGCCAGGTCCCCCCCGCAACAACCAAGTCAGGTGCCCCTGGGGGGGGCCCCGTGGGTGGCGGAGTTGGACGCCCACGCTGCCTGCCTGCACAGCTTGGGAAAGTCAGTGCACCTGTTGCTGCCGGCACACGTGCGTCGGAGCCCTCTTCCTAGACTGCTCACCCCTCTCAGCCCCAGAGTGTTACAAATGAGCCTGACCCCATCCCTTCAGGCTGGGGCTCCCCAAAGATGCAGAGACTGTTACTCCACATACAAGACCGGCATCTGTGCTGGTCACTGTTGCACTGCAGTGTGACACCCGTCCGCTGTCTGTTTAATCCCCCTAAGGCGCCCGTTTTACAGATGAGGAAGCTGAGGCTCAGGGAGGGAAAGCCACTAGGCCTGATCCTTGACTCTCTCCACCCTCCCACGAACCCATTGAAAAGGAGAACTTTGTCCGACGGCTCACAGCGTGCCAGGCCCACGGAGGGAGGTGCTGTGGTTATGCCCGTTGAGGGGGGGGGGAACCCCAGGCACAGCGAGGTCAGTCACTTGCCCCAGGTCCCACCACCAGTAAAAGGCGACTAAGACCCAGCCTGCTGCCTCCTGACATCCACCGTCCAGGCCCTCCTCGCAGAGCGGGGCCCTTTGGTGGGGGGAGCGGGGAGAGGGGGAGAGATAAACAAGCACACCGACTTGGTCTTAATAATGAGCGGTTGAGCGTCAAATCTATGAACCAGGAGGTCAGGGTTCGATTCCCGGTCAGGGCACAGGCCCGGGTTGCAGGCTCGATCCCCAGTGTGGGGCGTGCAGGAGGCAGTCGATGCATGATTGTCTGTCCTCATGGATGTTTCTCTTCCTCTCTCTCCCTCTCCCTTCCTCTCTGAGATCAATAAGGATATATTTAAAAATAATAATGATCTGTCAGGTCCGCGGGGACCATGTGCCGTCATCCCTCAGGGATAGTGCTCACTCCCTTTTCTCCTCACTTGCCTCTCAGATGCTGGGACCCCTGCAGCCTCATAAGAACTGGGGCTGCCCCGGCCGGTGTTGCTCAGTGGATAGTGCAGACTCAGGGTCCCGGGTTCGATTCCGGTCAAGGGCATGTACCTTGGTTGTGGGCACATCCACAGTAGGGGGTGTGCAGGAGGCAGCTGATGGATGTTTCTCTCTCATCAATATTTATCTCCCTCCCTCTCCCTTCCTTGCTGTAAAAAATCAATAAAATATATTTTAAAAAAAAGAAAAAAAAAAAAAGAACTGGGGCTGTTGGAAGAGCCTCTTCCAAAAAGGATGGGGATTGATTTGTATTTTTAAAAGAAACACAATTTGCGTGAGAGAAGGAGAGGGGACGGAGGGAGGGCCCAGCGCCGGCTCTGGAGAAGGTGTGGCCTTGCCGGTGTGGGGTAAGCCTCATGGCTGGTCTGATGGGACTTGGCAAAGTCAGGTCCTGCAGCTCCGCGGTGGTTCGTGCCTGCTGCATTTGCACACACACACGGTATCGGTTACCCTAATTATATCTATTTCCCCAGGTACAGACAGACAGCCCGAGCTGGGGCCCATGCGGATCCCACGGGCCTCGCAGCTGTGTTTTGATCAGCGGGAAAGGCTCCTTGGCACCGGAGAACTGAAATCACCTCGCGGCGTATGACAAGCACAGCCGAGCGTCTCGCGAGTGAGAATCAGAGGTTTCTCTAAGGAGACAGTGGGGGCGACCAGAGCATTCGGAGAAGAGCCTTTAATGGCTTCCACCGTGAACGCCATCGCACGGAAGGCCCGCGTCCATCAGGGAGCGCGGTCCCAGAGGTGTCCTCAGGCCTGGACCCCGCCGCCCCCCCCCCATACATACATGCACGCAGGAGAGGAGGGCAGTGGGACCTCCCCGGGGAGCCTGACCTACTGTTTCCCAGCGGGGAGGCTGTGAAGGTGAAGAGGCCAAGGATGGGTGGGGGAGGGAGTATTGGGGATCATGACACATTCCCACCTGCCTCAAGTGACTTGCAAATGTTATGCAAACACTATGCAAATGATATGCAAATGACCAGAGCCCCTTAGACTCTGAGACAGGTATTTCCATGTTTGCATGCGCCCACCATGGACTCCAGGCCCGCCCCCTCCAGGCTGCCTTGGGAGGGCAGTGTCCCTGTGTTACCATGGCTAAGAGTCAATACCTTCACTCCTGTTTGACCCTTGACAACCCTATGAGGGCACCTGGACAGGTTTTATGACCCCACTGTGGAGATCCAAGGGCATGAAAGGGCTTGTCCAAGGTCAGACAGCCAGGCTGCACAGAGCCCGCCTGAACCCAGGGACCCGGCTGGCGTCTGGTGCCAAGTGGTCTCTGCGTGGCCCTGACGCCAGTCGTACACCCACAGAATGGTGGAGGCCAGAGGAAGGAGCACCAGGAGAGCCGATTCGCAGTCTCCCCCCACCATCCCAAAACCTGGCAGGATTTCTTACGGGGAAACATCTGAGGGGAGTCCGGCCGGCGTGGCTCGGGGGTTGAGCGCTGACCTAGGAACCAGGAGGTCACGGTTCCATTCCCGGTCAGGGCACAGGCCCGGGTTGCAGGCTCCATCCCCAGTGCGGGGCGTGCAGGAGGCACCGATCCATGATTCTCTCTCATCACGGATGTTTCTTCTCTCTCTCCCTCTCCCTCCCTCTCTGACATCAATAAGGATATATTACAAAAAGAAAAAATGTCTGAGGTGGGAGCAGGGCTTGGTGGATTGAACATCCTCCCTCGGTGATTTCGATGTGTTCCCAGAGACTGCACACGGTTGAAAGTCACTCATTCATTCATTCATTCATTCTTCACCCAATGCTTACTGAGGACCTACTTACTACGTGGCCGGCCGTGTCTGCCTCCGTCCTGTACTCAGCCAGAGGCAGACACGTGTCCGTGGCGCGAAGGGCCGTGACCAACAGAAGACAGACAGCTGAGACCGGTGTAGGCAGGGCAGGCTCTGAGGAAGGGCGTCGGGGCCAAGACCCCTCAGGGTGCTCATGCCAGCCCCTTGAGAGCCGAGGGGAGAGCCTGGCCTGACTGATGTGTAACAGACAAGACCGTTTTTCCCAGCCACATGGCAGGTCTTGATGGAAACTCAGCTAATCCGGATCGAGTGACTCTGGCGTGGTGAGGACGGGACGTTATGCCGATCGGAGCAACAGAACGGCCCTCCTGGTGCTGGCCCTCTGGGGCTCACTGGGGCTCTGGTCCCTGATCACAACCCTGTGACTGTTACGGAGGCCCATGCTCCTGCGTCGTGACGGTGACCAGTGGCATCGGCAGTCCTGGGTGCCTCTCGGGCACACTGCCCTCCAGGGCAGCCCGCCGGCTCCGGTGGTTTGAGCCAAGGAGGCCGCTGGATGAAAGGGCCGCCTGTGTCCGCTGCTGGGAAGCATCACTGAACTCAGCCTGTGCAGCAGCCCTGAATGCCTGGCTCGGTGCGTGTCAGCTCTCGAGACGATCACAGACTCAGGTGGCCCAGAAAGGATGCTCCGAGCTCGACACCAGGTTCTCCTTGGCCGAGGAGGGGACACGGAATCCCAGTGGCCAAAATGACACCTCTCCTGTCGGCACTCGGACGCTGGCCGCGCGGGGTCTCCCCCTGGCCACGTGCACCGTGAACTGGCATCGCGGACAGACACGCCGGAACGAAGGCACAGACCCTCCAAGAGTCACACCAGACAAGCAAGAACGTTGAGTGGTCGTCTCGGCGACCAGGTCTCCTTCCTCAGCACGGGTTGCCGGATAGAGCCAAGGAGCAGGTCACGTTACGTCTCGAGACACAAGCCACCGGGCAGCACGAGGAAGGCAGAGCAGAGCAGTGACGGGGCCAGGGCTCAAGGGCAGGGGTGCGAGAGCAGCTCTGGAGCCCACGCCATCATCGCGGGGACATGTCCCGCCAGTGCTCCGCCTGCCCCACCCCCGACCGCCGGGCTCCCTGGGTAGAGCTTGAACCTGCTTCTTCTGTGACAGCTCCGAGTCAGACAGGGAGGCGTGCGGCTGTGCTTTGTCGTTTGGTACATTTCGGACCCCGTGTAATCATTGCCGCCAACATCATCATCGACAGCAGCAGCATCTCCTTCTTCCTGACATGCGTTGAGCTATGCTTAAACCCCGGGGATGGGATGCACGTTTTGCACACGTTAGTCCACGTCATCCTCACAGCCACCGCAGCAGGCCAGGGACTATGGCTGCCTTTAATAAACTGATGCTGGCCCTGGCCGGTTCAGCTCCGTGGATAGAGCATCGGCCCAGGGACTGAGGGGTCCCAGGTTCCATTCCAGTCAAGGGCACGTACCTCAGTTGCCAGCTCGATTCCCGGCCCTGATTGGGGTGCATGCAGGAGGCAACCAGTCGATGTGTCTCTCTCACCTCAATGTTCCTCTCTCCCTCTCTCTCTCTCTCTTTCTCTCCCTGCCATCCTCCCTCTCAAAATCCATGGAAACATGTCCTCAGGTGAGGATTAAAACAAAAAGCAAAAAACCAACACAGAAACTGGTGCTTAGAGAACTTAAGTGGCCTGTCCAAGGTCAGGAAGCTAACAAGCGATGAGCCCCCAATTCCCCGCCAGGGTTGGCCAGGCGCTTAACCGCTCAGCTGTGCGCCAGCCCGCCGCCCGCCGCAGGTCAGCCCTCTTCCCACACGCACACACGTGCACACACGCACACACACACACGCACACACGTGTGCACACACACACACACACGCTCCAGCCCTAACGCCAGCCTGCCCGCTCCCAGCAGGCCTTGCGCTGCAGCCTTCACGGCCACAGAACAGAACTTCTGCGAAAGTGCCTTTGCGCTTTTATTTGGAAGCTGAGTTTTATGCCCCGGTTGGGGCTGGTGGCGGATCCCGCCTCTCCTCCATTATAAACTCTAATGTCCACGCCATAAAAATGTCCCCTCGGTGCTGATGGAAATATATTGATCCCGGCCATTTAAAGCCACACGCAGTGTCGGAGGGCTGGGTACACACTCCTTCCTGCCAGTTGGGGCTGCAGGCTTGGGGCTTATGAGTCTCCACTCCTTCACAGCTGGGGGAGAGGGGTCAGGACAGGAGTATTTATGCCTGGAATGCTCAGGTGCTCTGGCCCTGGTTCCTGGCTCTCGCCCTGTTTAACGGAGGTGCGATGTGTCCGTGGTGGGAAACGTGGACCACAGCCACACCACCTCTGAGGAGGAAACGTCGGAAGAGGCACGCATCCCTCTGAGGGGTCCCTGGACGAGCCCAGGTTGTCTCTGGGGGGCACAGAAGGGGGACGGGATGGGGAGCAGCTGTGAGGACTATTATGTACACGGTCCCCCCAGAGTGGCCGCAGCCCCCCGACAGCACACTGCAGCCAGCCCTGGCTTCTTTATTCCTCTCCCCTCGCTCGGGGGAGGCGGGAGCACAGCCGATGGATCGGACACGTGGACGGAGTCGCCTGAAGCCCGGCCATGTCTCAGGCCGGCCACCGTGGCACCTGTCGTTAGCAGGAAAAGGCAGCCCGAGACGGAATCGAGGCACATACCACTGCAGGCCTGTCTGCCGCCCCCCCCCCCGCCCCGCCCTGGGAAACACCCCCCACCCCCCCACGACCTTGAGGCCAGGAAGGCACCTCCAGGAGGCGATACCCACCCACCTGCCACCTGCCCGCCCACTTCCCAGTTGATGGACAGCTGTGTTGGAAAGATTCTCCCAGGCACCGGCCAGGCCATCTCCCCGCGCCCCCATTGGATCCCTGGGTGCTGCTGAGAGAGCAGACGTCACAGGGAGGCTGCTGGGAGCGGGGGGCGGGGGCGGCAGAGACCAGCTGCGGCCCAGTTACATCACTCGGGGCGGGGGGCACACACCTCCTTAGCCTTCCTCGGTTTTGGAGAGGAAAAGATATTATTCTGCTAAACTAGTTGCCTACCATGCTTTCTTCTTCTCCTCCTGCCTTTGAAAGAAAAACAAAACACACAGCAGTGTGGATGCTGCCGCTCAGGTGGGGCTAAGCACTCTGCCCCCTCTCCCAGGGCGGGGTCCGGATCTGGGTCAGAGCAAGGTGAGCGGCCAGGAGCTCTGGGTCGAGCTCTGGGTCGAGCTCTGGGGTAGACGGCACAGGGACACACCCACCTGGTCCCTGTTCTCCCTTTCTCCTCTTTTTCCTTTTTGTAAAACATGTTTCTATTGATTTCAGAGAGGAAGGGAGAGGGGGAGAGAGAGAAACATCCATGATGAAAGAGAATCATTGATCAGCTGCCTCCTGCACGCCCCCTCCTCGAATTGAACCCGCAACCCACGCATGTGTCCTGACCGGGAATCAAACCGTGACCTCCTGGTTCATAGGTCGACGCTCAACCACTGAGACACGCCGGCCGGGCCTCCCCCACTCCTTACATAGGTCGAATGGGAAACAAAATCGCCCCACCCACGACATCCTCACTGGAGGAGGCAGAGGGGCAGTGTGGGACGCTCTCGCTGGCCGCAGTGTAAACCCATTGCATGAAGAGGCAGTGAGCCTGAAAAGGTAGGAACATCGCCTAAGAAAACTTTGGAAACACAAGGAAAACCTTACGTGTTTTCAAGGGTCAATGTAAGTGGCTCCATGCCAACCTGTCCCATCCTCACCCAAGCCAATACGTGTCCCCACATGAATGGTGGCCAAGCCTCAGAGAACTTCTAGAACTCAGGTGTTTAAAGAGAACGGTGCCGATTCCCATGTTCTCTTTAAATCCCATATCTATGACATCCATCTCCAGCATTTTTAAAAATGAGGAACCAAGTTAGGTTTCCATCTTGTTGCGATGTAATTGAAGTATACCGAATCACATACATGTCAAGGGTTCGGTGGGATCAGCTTTGAAAGATGTCTATGTTATAACCGTGAAACCATCATTACCATCAAGACCACACACATTTCTATTACCCCCAGTGGTTTCCTGTGCCCCTTAACCGTCCCTCCTTCCCTCCTCCTCCCTCCGCAGATAACCATTAAATCACGAATCTGCTTTCTGACGCTCTAGAATAGTTCGCATTTTCTAGAATTTTATGCAGGGCGGGGCAAAAGTACATTTACAGTTGTCCATATGGAAAAATAATCTACCTAATAAAAGAGTAACATGCTAATTGACCATACCTTCGTGACGCCCACCAGCCAATCAGGAGTGAGTATGCAAATTAACCCAACAAAGATGGAAGGCTAATTTGCATACACAGGCACAGAGTGGCCAGGGGCAGGGCAGGACGCAGGCTTTCTGCACCATCCAAACCGCTCTGGGCCTCTGGGCAGTGTGGGAAGGCAGAGCAAAGGCGGTGCTGGCAGCCAGGGAAAGGAAGGCCCATTCTTGCACAAATCTTCGTGCATCGGGCCTCTAGTATGATAATAAGTAAATAAGAACGCACACTCACAGTTGTACACAGGAATGACAGTTGACTAGATTCTTTGGCCTGGCTTTCTTCCACCCGGCATAGTACTTTGAGATTCACCCACATCGATGCAGGAACCAACAGTCCGTTCCTTTTACAGGGCTGAGTAGTATTCCATGGCAGCGATAGTCCACAATGTGTTCTATCCGTTCAACTGGGAAAACCAGTTTTCAAAAAAGAAAAATTAATTTACCCAACCCCCCTGAAAGTATAAAAACAAGGCGGGGTGGGGGGAGGGAGAAGCAAAACAGAGCCTGCTTCTTCCTCAGGTCCTCCCCTGGCCCGGAATGCTCATGTCCCCAGACCTTGGCACGGCTGACACCTTCCCATCATTCCCCTCTCAGAGGTCAAGGTCACGTCCTCAGAGGCCTTCCTCCCCTCCCCCACCCCCATAATTCCTCCCTGTGCCTCCATCCAAGTCACCCTCCATCGATTCACCCAGTTTTCTCTTCTCTCAAGTACTTGCCGTTCCCTGAATGTATGGAATTTATTGGTTAGGTATACCCCCTTCATCAGAAGAGCAAGGCCCTTGTCTGTCTAGTTCACTATCCTTCATGCCTAAACTATGGACCGGCATATAGTAGGTGCTCAATAAATGCGGTTAATAAACGTGTTAGTGAATGAGTTAATGAGAAGGTGAAGGGTCACTATAGATTGAACAGCATTTTTTTTTTTTTTAAACGTAGAAGACCTTTGCGTTGGAAAAAATCTCAGAATGCCCTGATCTAGTACAGGCATTTGGGAGGCCACCCACCAGCCCTGGGGGGTACCCATAGATCAGCTCAGAAGCCAGGAGAAAGGACAGAGCCGCCTAAACCTGGAGACCTATTGAATGCGATCCTGAGAAACCAGCCGAGCCGCCCCCCACGCCCCCCCGCCCCTGCTGGCCCGGGCTGCTCCCGAGGCCCCCCCTACCACCACCACCACCGCCCAGGCTGCTCCCGAGCTCCTGCAAATCATCTGGAATGCGACCCGTTTCCATGCCTCTGACTGTGACCACCGGGACGATGGAGGACACTCGTGCATAATTTACATACTGCCGAGCTCCTGGGAGCCTCTAAATGGAGCCCCGGAGGCCCTGGCACCGTCTCTGAGAAGGACATCAAGTGACAGATTAACTCCAGTTGGCCCCTCAGCTCAGAGGGAGAGAAGGCTCCCCCTCGCCCACATCTGCAAGCGTCTTTTTTTTTTTCCCCTTTTGGGACGAGAATGTTGAGAGCAACTTTATTTATCGTAGCCAGAAACTGGAACCGATACAAGTGCCCGTCAGGAGGCCTTGGGCAGTCCGCGTGGGGCCAAGGCGCACGTTCGCTGTTCCGCAGCAGCGAAGGGCGAGCGGCTCAATCCGCAGCTGCGCTCGGACGCTTCCCCGGAAGCCGTGCACGTGGGCCAGGTCTCCCCATCTTGCTCAGCTCCTCTGCTAACAGGTATGTCTGCTCACACGCACATGCTTTGCCCAGATTGTGACCATAAAAAGTGTTTTCATCTCAAAGCACAAGCGGGGAAGGGGGGGGGTGCTGTTTGCAAGAGCACTTAGCAATCTGCCGGTGAGTGTGAAATTCCATTTGGTCCCAATGTGGTGACGATCCTGCTCATGTGCGGTCCACGCAGCAGCCAGGAGAGGCTCCTGGGAGGGCGGGCGGGCGGGCGGGCTGAGGGGAGGGCTGACCAGCCCCCACGGAAGCCTTGGCTACAGGATGCTGTACGGTAATGGCCGTGGTTAACGTTTAGAATCTGCCCAAAACATGGGAAGCAAAACAGTGAGCAAAGGAAGGCCTACGCAAACGGTGTACGTCGTTTATACCTTTCGAGGGGCCCAAGCATGACGGCACCTGTGTTACGTTCTGATGACGCACACGAGTCTAGTCTCTGCATCACCCAGGAGAGTCTACGCAACCGAAAGATAAACTAAGATCTGAGCCGAACGAAGCCTCCGGGGGAAGGCCGGCTGGCACCTGAACAACAGCCCCCTCCCACGTCCACCGGTGCTCAGGAACCTTCCAGAAGCATGACGGCGGTCCGTCCCTGGCCCCGGGGACCCACCGCACAGCTGGGCCTGGGTCCCCTGCACAACCTGCTCTCCTTTCCATGTTCCCTAGAGCCGGGACTTCCTGTTGGATTGTTACCGACGCCCTGCGCTCGAGCGCTGCTTTCACCCTGATCCTGTGCTGGCTGCTCACCCGCGCGCCGAGTCAGGCGGCAGCACGCTCCCCGGAGACCATCTGTGTCGTTCGTTGTCTGCCAGCAAGGAAGCAGCCATAGGGTTTGCTTCACGGTTATATGCCCCGTACTTAGCACATGGCTGTGGCGTGAATGCATACATGGATGGATGGATGGATGGATGGATGGATGGATGGATGGATGGATGGATGGATGGATGGGTGGATGGATGGGTGGATGGATGGGTGGATGGATGGGTGGATGGATGGATGGGTGGGTGGATGGATGGATGGATGGATGGATGGGTGGATGGATGGATGGGTGGATGGATGGATGGATGAATGGAGAGTGATTTTTTTTTAAGTATTTTTATTGATTTCAGAGAGGAAGGGAGAGATAGAAACATCGATGAAAGAGAATCATTGATTGGCTGCCTTCTGCACGCCCCCTACTGGGGATTGAGCATGTGCCCTTGGCCGGAATTGAACCTGGGACCCTTCAGTCCACAGGCTGATGCTCTATCCACTGAGCCAAACCAGCTAGGGCGGATAGTGATATTTTAACCATATTATATCATTTCATCCTCACAACAACCCTTTGAATAATAATAGTAGTTAACACTTACATGGTGTTAATTATATGCCAGGCACTAGTCTAAATTCTGCATGGATGTTAACTCTTTTTTCCCCCCATTGATTTTTAGAGAGAGTGGAAGAGAGAGGAAAAGACACAGGGAGAAACATCGATGTGAGAGAAACACATCGATGGGTTGCCTCCTGCATGAGGCCTGACCAGGGCCCAGGCCGGGAAGGAGCCCGCAACCAAAGTACGTGCCCATGACCGGAATCGAACCCGGGACTCTTTGGTCCGCAGGCTGACGCTCTGTCCGCTGAGCCACACCAGCCAGGGCGAGATGCTAACTCTTTGAGCTCTCGAGAGCTCTGTGAAATAAGCACCATCATTATCTCGGTTTGCCCGATGAAGAGACCCTCGGAGGCCTGTGGAGGTCACGCTGCCAGCACGCGCTGTGCTTCCTCCCCATTACAGCGACGTTAAGTGGACCAAGGCGCCCCCCACCCCCCGCCGCCACCCGCTGTGGGTGCACAGCTAGGACTGAGCTCTCATCACACTGTTAAAGGTCAGGGCCAGGAGGTGAACCCCAACAGCCTGACTCCAATGCCCTAGTGGGAAACGTGGCCTAAAGCTAGTCCGAGGCAAAGAGATGAGATCAGTAAGAGAGAGAATGCTGGGGTGCGGGGCGGGGGCGTTGATAAGAGGCTAGTTTTCTCGGGATTATTCTCCCCAAACTGGAGGTTCTGGGGGGGGGCGGGGCGGGGGGAGTCCAGGAAGAAAGAGAAAAGAATAACCAACCTGGAAAACGGGGCTCCTCCCCACACCCCAGAGTCTCCTAAAATCATTTGGTTTTGGTTGGAGAAGAGATTAGCTGGTATCGTCCCAATTCGAGTCCCTGGGCAAAGGCCACACAGCAAGTCCGAAGCCAAGTGCGCAGGGAACATGACCCCCATCCCAACCCGAGCGGGGTTCTGAGCGAGGCTTCTCAGGGAGTGGATTTGATGACATAATCTGTCAAAGCGTCTGGGGTGGGGGGCCCGGATGAAATAGTGGAGGCCAGGACAGAAGGAGAATTACAAACAGGAAGAAGAGGGAGGAGTCCCTGACATTAGCGCGTGGGTGGTGATGGTTTCAGGACCATGCCTTCAGAGAGAGCTGCTCTGTGCGGAGAGGACTCGAGGAAGCAGGGAGACGTTAGCTTAGTTTCTCAAACATAGAAGTCACGGTAAACTGGATAGTAGGTGGTGTCCCTGTGGCTGGACAATGAATGTCGAGAGAAAGAAATGACCGTGCAATCGTGAAGAAAGCTGTTGAGCCCAGCCCTCGAGGCTCAGGGGTTGAGCGTTGACCTAGGAACCAGGAGGTCACGGTTCGATGCCTGGGCAGGGCACATGCCTGGGTTGCGGGCTCCGTCCCCAGTGCGGGGGGGGGGGCGGGGGGCGGTGTGCAGGAGGCAGCCGATCAGTGATTCTCTCTCTGTCTCTCCCTCTCCCTTCCTCGCTGAAATCAATAAAAAATATATTTTTTTTAAATAAAAGAAAACTGTTGAGCTGGCAAAGGAGAAAGGAGAAGAGATGGGAGGGGCTATCCCCCCCTTTTGTATTCCTCCCACATGAGCTAGAAAGGATGCAGGTTTGACAGGCACCGGATTGATGAGCTGAAGTGCATTGTGGGGCCAGGGTGAAGGTGCTACCCCGACACCAACAGCAACCCCAAGAAGAAACCTCCCTCCCTCCGAGCCAGCCGGCTCTCCGCAGACAGAAAGCCAGAGGAAGACTCCTGGTGAAAGTCACAGCGCAGCAAAATCACCACCCTGAGTGACAGGCAGGCCTGGGTCCAGGCGGGGAGGATGGCTCTGGAATCAGACCTGCCTGTCTGAATTCTCCCCACAGCACCCAAAAGGGGCTCCCCCTGTGAACCCGGACAGAGATGCCCTCCCCGGGCCAAGTCTCACCGCACATGAGCTTTTTATGAAACCCAGATGCATGCCTTTTTGAGGTGTTTTGATCTGTTCTTTAAAAAGGGGACGTTTTGCTAGAGAAGGTAGCGGAGTATTTTCATAATTCTTTTAAGTTGGCTGCAAGAAAGATGCTAAATTAGTTCATCTAGGCATCCTTTAGGAATGAAAATGAGATTCCTGGCAGACCGCCCCCCCCCCCCCCCGCCTCAGGCACACCCCCAGATGCGGGGAGGGGGGCGGACCACAGGGCTCCACGGATCTCACACCTCTTCCCAGCAAATGGCAGATAAGAGCTAATTACTGTGAACTGGATCCCCAAGTCCTACTTCCTGAGTTGGAAAGTGGGCACCTAGGGGCTCCCCGGGGTTCCTGGACCCCCACTGACCACCACGTTCTAGAACTTAGCTGAGGTCCACTGAGCGATGATGATGATACACTTCGTTTTCACGCTCAGAAGACCAACAGGAAGCAAAGGTTTTCTTTTCATAAAGTCGATTCGTCTTTTCCACTTTCTCTACCTGGAGGACATCGCCTCTGGGAGGGGTTTTACGCGCAGACCCTTGGCGAGGCACTGTTGCCTGCAGGGGCGCGGTGACTTTAGCTCCCAGGCGCGGGGAGTAAAACCTCAGGCGCCCGCACTCCCGTCCCCAGCTTAGTCAGATTCTAAGTGCAGGCGTGGGGATGGCCCTGCAGAGAAGACAGACCAAGTTTGCCGCGAGGGCGGACTGTATAGGGAGCCCTCGGGTAGGACCCTCGGGTAGGATGCGAGCCCTGGTCACCAAGACCGCCCTCCGCGCGCCGCCGCGGAAATTCCCGCCCGGGGCCGGCGCCTGGATGCCGGGTCGGAGCTGCCCAGGCAAAGGGCTGGAGACAGCCCTCAGCTCTGGGTGGCGGAGCCCCCAGGAAGGGCGCCTTTGCGCTGGGGGGACTTGGCCGCTGGAGTGCCAGCGCGCCCAGGGCGCACAGGGGAGACCCCGCTGGGGCCCGGACCCCAGGGACCCAGCCAGCCTGCTCCCCAGGCCTCGGGTTCGAAGCCTTTCCAGCGGCCCAGGAGAGGTTAGGATGCATGCGACAGCAGTTCGGTCAGGAAAGGAGTTTCTGAAACTCCCGGGCAAGCCGAGTCCCGGGCTTGGAAAATAACCCAGGCTCCCCAGGTCTTTCCAATTTGTAGTCTTGTAGTCTTCGCTCTCGGCCATTTTTCCTACGTCCCCCTCTTCTCCCCACCTCCCCCCCCTCAGCTCCAACCCTAGGAAAGAGTCCTAAGGGCTAGGGCTAGAGTACTAACCATCTCAATCCTTCCCCTCCCCCCCCCCCAACTTTCAGAGGAAGAAAAACACAAATAAACCAGGAGTGGCTAATGCGGGTGCATGCAGGCACCCCCATCCCAACACACACACCACCACTCACCCCGGCCCTCCCCCCTCCGGGGAAGGGAGGGATGAGAACCTGATCTCCGGCTCCGGCCACGAACGTTTCCCCATCAATAACGTGGTTATCACCGAGGTGCCTCTGCCCCGCCCCCGGGGCGCCCTCTTTGCTGGGCATCAGAAAACGAAACCTCCTCTCCTGCCCTCCTCGCCCGGCTGGGCCCAGCGGGGCCTGGGGCCGGGGGCTGAGGAAGCCGAGTTTGGGGGGCTTTGGGGCGCAGGCAGAGCGCATGGGGGCCTCCTTCAGGGTGCGGGTGCCCAACCAGCGCCCGTGGAAAGAGGAGGGCCGGGGGCCCAGGGCAGGGCTCGCTCCAGGCTCCATCCCAGACCCCGGGGTCAGGCTGGGCCAGAATAAGATGTGTTTGCAGGTGGGAGAAGCAGGTCTCCCAAAGGGGAGACTCAACCACCTCTCCCCTCTCCTGGACCCGGGATGAGGCCAGAAGGCCCGGAAACCCCTTCGCTGGGGACTCAGTCGTGGCCTGCTGCCTTGGGGTACAGCCCTTCACCCCCTAAGCTGCCAAGGACGTCCTATGTCCTGGGAAACCTGAGGGGACAGATTGGATAGAAACGCAGGCATCAAGCCCCCCCCCACCCCGCAAAGTGAGTTTGCACCCCCGGAGCTGGTGAGGTTCTTCTTGGCCCAACAGAGGTCATGACCCTGGGCGGCCACTGCCTCCCTTGGGCACCCCCACGCCCTAGCGAGGATCAGCCCCTAAGTGTCAGGCCCTGATCTGGGAACCGCAAGTCCAAACCCCGCCACCCCAACCTCCCCAGCAGCCGCTCCACCCAAAGCTGACACGGGCCCCCCTGCGGACCCCGCTCCTCTCTTGGGCGGGCAAGTCGCAGGCATGGACCCCACCGGTGGCACCTCGCTGGCACTCGCAGCCCCGCTCAAAAGTACAAACCAACCCCCACTGTGTCCCCGTTTTTATTAATTTAATTATGTCTCGGCCTCGCAGCGTTCCAAGCCTCACCCGCGCCCTGACACGGCGGCGCCCGCGTCTGCGAACCGTGGACCTTGGGCCCGAGACAATGGCCGGTAATTGATGCATTGCCATCAACAATAGAGACCAATTCTCCTCTCCCCGCCATTCCGACCACCCCTCCCCCTCCTCCCCCCCCCCCCCCCGCCCGCCCCGCGCCCCGCGCCCCGCGCCCCTCTCCTCTCTCCTGGCCGCGGAGCGAAGGAAAACAAACAAGAAATTAGCGGGAGAAGCCGTGCACGGAGCCAGGCGCCCGCCTCTGCACCTTCGAGGACGCGGCAGAACGAAAAAAGTTATGAAAGTTTGAATCACCCCACTCGGTCGGTCTCTGCGCGCCTATTTCAAATCAAACGTCACGAAGCTGATGTTGCGTGTGCATTCGTTTGGTTGTTTGTTTGCGGGGCGGGGGGAGAGGGAAAGACCCCCCTCTTCGTTCATCACAGAGAGCAAGTCACCAACACGTGGGAAGCCATTCCCAGGAGCGTCCTGCAGCGCGCTCTGCGCCGCGCGTCCGGGACAGGAGGGTTTGCGGGCCCGTCGGCGCCGCTGGGTTCCTGGCAGCGCGCGGTGCCCTGAGGCCTGGGCTTGCAAGACGCCAAGATTGCTGGAGAGGGATGCGGGCGGCTCCGGAGGCGGGCTGGGTAGGAGACACAGTGTGCAAGGGCAGGAGGACGCGTGGGAGCGCCTGGAGCGTGCGGGCTGGTGGTTCGGGACGACCACCGTTTGCAGGGAGGGTGGGCGCGGGGGTTTACACGTGCTTCCGCGCACTCTCCCGGGGGCCTGGGGTAGGCGAGCCGCTCGCCGCCCAGGAGCGCAGAGATCCATCTTGGCTGAGGGATCTCTTTAAATATTCAGTGAGAAATAATGGCATTTGAAGCACCACCTATGGAAACATTATTATCTTCATTCTTCAACATCAGCCCCGCTGAGAGCTGCGTTTGTCTTTTTATCAAAATCTATGGTAACCAACAGGACCTGGGGAGAAAGGGAGAGCGGGGTGGAGGGGGTGTGTGTGTTAGGGACCGGGCGAGGGCAGAAGAGAGGAAAAAATAAGGGGCAAGAGAAAAAGGTGAGTTAAGGGCAAACAAGGAGAAAGAAGTTATAATAAAAAAAAAAGGGGGGGGTGTCGGCTAGAGGAAAACAGAAACATTCACCATCACACAAAATAATTAGATTTTAAAAAATAATAATAAACCAAAGAAACTAAGAGAAAACGAGTCATTGGGGGGAGCGCGCAGAGGGCCCGGTGTACCCGAAACCCTACTCGGAAGATCGGTGCCCACTTCGCACGAACCGACTGTGGCGCTAGCCAGACGCAAGGGCGCTCAAGAATTGGGGCGTCCTTATGAGCCCTCTCCTTTCCCGATCGCGAGATAGGGTAGGGATTGTGTATCTGCAACCCCCCCTCCCCCGCCGCCTCCCCATCACTCAGCCGGAGTTTAGTTTGTCCTTCGGGCGCAGGACTGCGGGAGCCCTGGAGCGAGGAGACCCCGAGGCGCGAGGGGAAGAGCCGGGCTGAGCCGAGGACGGAGCGTCAGGTTCGCAGGCGCCCGAGCCCAGCGGAGGGAGTGCGGGGCCCGGGCTCCCGACTCGGGGCTCCCGGGCGTGGGCAGGGAGGCTGCCTCCCCGCCTGGGGAGATGGAGCTCGTTCGAAAAGTTTGGGTGCCGCGCCCGGCAAGTGCCCGAGGTGCAGGCGAGCTTCCTCGGGGCCAGACAGCTGCGGACAGGGACCCTTCCCCCCCCCACCCCCCCGCCTCACTCACTCCCCACTCAGCGCGGCCACCTCGTCGCCAGGAGCCTGGGGTGCGCCCCCCGCCCCCCCCCCAGGCGGAGAGCCCAGGGGTCCTGGGGACTGGTCTGGCCCTGGACTGGGCCAGGCTGGGCCGCGCCTCCCTTGGCCAGGGGCGGGTAGCCGCGTGCAGGGTAAGCGGCGGCCCCTCCCCTCCCCCCGGCTGGAGCTGAACTCGGATCCCAGGCCGGTCCCAGCTCTCCGCCCGCCCCGGGCTCGGCGGCGCCACCGCCGCCGCCGCCTCCCCGCGGAGTGACGCGCCCTGTAGCCAACCGGGGCAGGCGAGGGGGGGGAAGGTCGGGAGGGTTCCTGGGCGGAGCCGGGCCGCCCCTTATCCCACGGGCTCGGGGCTGCTGCTCCCGAAAACTTCAGCCCTAATTGTCCTGGGAATGTCCGAGGTAGAGAAAGGGATCGAGGGAGCAAGCGAGAGGCTGGAGGATCGGGGCCCTTGGAGGAGAATCGGGGTGCCGGGAGAGCTACCCCTCCCCCAACCCCCAAACCCATCACGTTCCCAAACCTTTCCTGGGTCCTCTTCTGCGCACCCCCGCGAGCCCGGGATCCAGGGGCTGGAGAACTCGGGGCGAAGGAGCGCTGAGCGAGGCGGCGAGCGGGCGGGAGGCTGGGCCGCGGGCGGGAGGCGGACGGCGTGGGGCTGGCTCTTCCCCACTCGCTTATTTTTTTTTTATGGGGGTGGAGGTGGGCTGCTTTCTGGTAGCTCTTAAAGAAACGAAGAAACACTCACGAAACGGGACTTCCTCCCCCCACCAATCCCGCCACGGGACTCCCTCCCCCCGCGAGCCGGCACGCCTAGCGCCGGAGTTGGGAAGTTCGCGCGCCCGCAGCCGGGTCCCCAGCCCCCGCCGCCCGGCCCCACCCCCGCCCGGGAGGCTTCATTCCGGGGAGGGCATGCTAATTTGGGTCGGCCCAGCCTGGGATGGGGGGGCGGGGAGTGGCGGTGGAGGGAGGGGGCCGCGGGCCAGGGCGCCCAGGGCGCAGAGGCGAGGCGAGGAGGCCGGCCCCCGGCGGCCGGGCCGCGGAGTCCCCGGCGGTCGCGAAGAGGGTTAACCGAGTGTCGGCGGCGCGGCGCGCAGAGCCAGCCCCGCGGCCGGCTTATTGGGCCAGCGCGCGGAGAGACAGGGGTCTGCAGCAAATCACGAACTAATTGATTAAGGCGAGCGGGTTTGAATAGCGCTGGCCTGGTGCCAATCGCCTTTCAAAGAGCCCCTCTATGATTAATCGCAATGCATTATTGATAATCATAATTATAGCAGGACACATGCGCGCTGCGCCCGCGGCCGGGGAGCCGGGGAGGGGGCGGGCGGGCCGGCGGGCGGGGGGAGCCGCCGCCGCCGCCGCCGCTCGATTTCCGTAATTTTGAGAAGATTTTTTTTTAGTAATTTTTTATTCTGCCCCAGCTGATGTTTGAGCCAGCATGTCGCGGAGGAAGCAAGCGAAGCCTCAACATTTCCAATCCGACCCCGAAGTGGCCTCGCTCCCCCGGCGAGATGGTGAGTGCTCCGGCCCGCGCCGTGGACACACGCGCACACACACGCACTCACACTCACGCACACCCGGGCCCACGCACACGCGGCGGGGCCCCGCACCCATCGCCGCCGCCGCCGCCGCCGCCGCCGCCGCGGCCCCGCTCTCCCGGGCGACTGGGCGCGTTTTCTTTTTTCTTTTTAGTTTTCAATTTGCCTTCGGCGCGCTTCCCGCCGCCCCGGGGAAGGCAAACACTGCTCCCGGCGGGATCTTTCCGGAGTTGCTGGGTCCTCGCGGGGGAGGAGAGAGGGCGCGCCGGCCTGGCTCCTCCGGTCCCGGCTTTTCCGGGGAGCGGAGCCCGGGACCCGCCTGCCGGCGGCCGGGGTCCGGGGGTCCGGCGGGACGCGAGGGCGGCCAGAGGCCCTCCGCGCCGGCCGTGCGGGGCTCCTGCGCTCCCCGCGCGGCGCCCGGGGGCCCCGGCCAGGCCTCCGCCGCCGGGCCGTGCTGCCGGCGGGAAGAAAGTTGACTCCGTGCTCCGCGCCGAACTCCGAGCCTGGGGAGCTCCCGCGCCACCCCTCACACTTCATCTGGGCCTGCGCCGCCTCCTGGGGTGCCCTTGGGGGTTCAGAGCTGCTGGAAGATGGGGTCCTGTGTCGGGGCGCCCGCGCCGGACTCGCTGGGGTCGCGGCGGGGCGAAGAGGCGCTCAGCTGCCGGTCGCTCCCGGGATAGTGCGGGCGGCCCGAGGACAGGGTCCAGCTGCTCGAGTGGATCCCCGCATTTTCCTCCCAGCACATGTACCCCCACCCCAAGAAAGCTCTCCGTTCGGCGTGCGCGCCCCGAGGACCCTGTCCCTGTCCTCCCGGAGCCCGAGGTCTCCCGTAGCTCGAGGAGAGGCCCCTGAAACCGACGCATTCGCCTTCCCCCATGGAGGCGGCCGCTGCGGGACCCGCAGGGAAGGACAAGTCCGGGACAAAGTTTGTGTCCGGGAGCCGAAGCCCCGAGGGGAGCGATCGGGCAGGCCATTTGGGGGACGGGCGGAGGACGCCTCGAGTCGCCTCTTGTCCCTGGAGGTGTTTCGCTTTCGGGGCCTCCCAGCTCCCAGGCCGCGCGCCCGAGGCGATGGAGCGGCGCCGGCTCAGCTCCCGGCGCGCCGGGGACGGACGAGGGGCCGCCTCCTGGACGAACCGGGTGTCTGGCGGGATGCTCACGTCCGGGTGGCGTTTTGGGGTGTGCAGGCGGGAGCTGGATCCCGACGGGGTTCCCAAGCTGCCCTGCGATCGCACCTCCGTCCCCTACACTGTGGGCCGCCCGCGCCCCAGGCTCCGGGTCCGTCCCCAGAGGCCTGCTTCTCTGGAGGGCTGGAGCGCAGGGGCCCGCGCCGGGAGGCCGGGGGACTCCCGCTCCCTGCACCCCACCTGGCAGTCGGGGCACGGCACCCCTGACGTGGGGGGCCCTGTAAGAAACCGGGGAGCACTGAGGCCGATCAAGAAAATGATTTCCTATATTTGTCCCCCGACCCCCGTCCTTCCTCCAGCGGCAAACCTTACCCAAAGTCTCTGGGGTTCCTCAGTCCCCCGAGAAGAGTCCCCGAACCCCGCTTTCCAGCCCCGGGGAAGCCGGATCTGGGAGGTCCATGGAGGTGAAGTGACCCCAGGCCGCAGCTGCTGTTGCGAATATTTTTCCGGGTTTTCTCAGCTGGTTTCTCTGCCCTCGCCCCCACACTCCTCTTTCCTGAAGTTTGTGGGGAGACCTTCCCTCCGCACCGCCGTCCCACTGGTACATTTGACAACGTGTAGAGGCAACACCACGCCAACCCCGAGGAGCAGGGAGAGTTTTTGGTCTTTTTTGGTAAATCTGTATAGGTTTTCTACATTTTCCACCCAAAAAAAGAAAGAAAAAGAAAGAAATCACCCTCGGGCTCAGGGGCGAACCCCGGCTAGCCTGGCGGTTGGCTGCCTTTCCGAACCCTGAATGTTTAATGGTGAGGGCTTCCCATAAAGGCTCGGCATAAAAGGGGTCCACTGCCTCTTCCCATTATTATTTATTAGGACTTTTTTTTTAGTTTATTTGAGCTTAGAGGTAAGTTAATTAAGTCACTGAGTCAAGTTTCCTTTTCTTTTTTTCTTTCTTTCTCCTTCCTTCCTTCCTTTTCTTTTCTTCTTTTTTTTTTTTCTTTTCTCTTTTTATCCCCCAAAGCTGCTTCATTGTCCTAAGAAGCTGTAAACGGAGGGGCCCCTAGGAAACCTTCCCCTCCCGGCCCTTTCTCACCTCTCCCCACCTCTCCCCACCCCCTCTTTCTCTTGGGCAGTAAAGGGTTTTAGGTGATGACTGTTTTCACATGGCTGAACAATAAGTTGGGGAGAAGCTGCCCAGAGGGGAGAGCCTGTAAGAGGGTTACGGGATTTAGTGTGTTGTAATAATATTAGTACACAGCTAATCCTCCTTCAGGTCTGCTTGCAGGAGGGCCCCGCACAGGCCGCGGCTTCTTCTTTGGGGACCCTGGCGAGGGACACGGAGCCAAGAGTTTGTGACACGTCTCAAAGTTACCTTCAGAAAGCCACCACCGGGTCCGCAGAGGAGTAGCCATCTCGACCCCCCCCACACACGCACACACATACACACACATACACACACACATACACACACACACACACACCCTTCAAGCACTTGTTAGTTTGGGGGTTTTCTGTGTAAGGGCTCCAGTTTTTTTTAAAAATAAAAGAATAACGTGGTTCCTTCTTCTATCTTGAAATGTGTCCCAGGATGCCACATGAAATACGGAAGGTACATCCCACATTTAAACCTAGCCCGTGCTCCGGGCCCGCGCTGGTCCTTCCACTTTTTAGGACTTCTGCCTGGAGCGGGACCTACAAAAGTTTGTGGTCCCCACTTCCTGTAGCCAAGCGACTCCCCAGGCTGTGGGCAGCCGGGGCCGGTCCTGTGTGCCATGCATGTATGTGTTTGCATGTCTGTGTGTGTGTATGTGCGCGCGTGTGCACACATACAAAGAAACCCCGGACCATGCTGGACAGCCACACGGACAACTTCATTGGAACACGTTCAAGGAAACAAGATTATTTTGGTCAATCTTACAGTGTTCACATTTTAATTCTGCTTCCGTGAGGCTGAGGGACCAGGAACCCCCTCAGAGAGACGTGGGTGTTTTTCTGTTCCTTCTGAAATCAAGATGATGGCAAATATGGTTGGTCTCGTAGGTGATATTCAACAAGTCTTGAGTTGCTCGTAGGAAGATGACTGCATTGCAGAAAGTATTTACCGAGATAAGTAAATCCGGGGAAAGGGAGTATTGGAATCTAATGATTTTCTTCTATGTGGGTTTTTTACTAGAAATGTCGATTTTGTGTGTGTGTGTGTGAGTGTGTGTGTATGTGGTGGGTTTTTCTTCCTTGGATGGTGGTTTTAAGATTCCTGTAGCTACATGGATGGCCCATTCATACTCCATTCATTTAGTAAGAAAGAATTTTGGTGCTCAGAGGTTCTTTTGGGTGTGTGTGTGTGGTTTTTTTTTTTTCCCCAAGGAAGAGATAACATTGGAAGAAAGATAAAAACCATCATGAACTGCAGATAAAACATTTGACGGTCATGTAAAGTAGCATAAAAATCCTCCTATTTATATTAATAATGAAATTCTATTATTTGCCAAAGTAATTTCCTCATCGTGAGCAGCTTAATGGCTGCACATTGATTTCTGGGCCCAAAAGGTTAGAGAGAGCTATAATGAATTGGTGTGGTTTAAAAAAAAACAAAAAACAAAAAAAAACACCCAACACCTGCAAGATAAGGCAGTTGCCAAAGAATTTATGGCTCATCGGGCCTGTGCTTAAGTTGGTGGCATCAGGGGAGATTCTGGGTGAGAAAATGCAAACTGTTGGGGGGGGATTGGCTTCTGGGGGGCAGTACAGACTCCCTAAAATGTTAAAGGCGAACACACGGGCAGAGGCCCGGGAGACTGTGTGTGTGACCGTGGATTTTGTGATGCTGAGCGTTTGGGGGTTTATTTTCCATCCAGATCCTCCTATGGTTTCTAAGCCAGTTGATGGGTCGTGCTTGGGGACTTCATTCCTCTCCACATCTCTACCAACCGTCCTTCCGAAGGCAGACACCTCCCTGTGGTTTTCGCTTTTTTGTGTTGTGTTGTGTTTTTGTTTTTGTTTTTTGTTTTGTTTTTTTTAATGTGGAAACCTTCCTGGGATCCTGAGGAAGAAATTGGTAGATGAGTCACCCGCTCAGTTTTTTGAAATTGTTAGAAGCCAAGCTCTCTGTAGTAACCAGAACCAAAGGCCACCTCCTGCAATTCCTAATTCGGTTTTTTTCTAAGACATCTCCTGGAGCAGCTCGCTAGCTAGCCGAGTTCTCTCCACCTATCCTCGGAGAGCCTAAACTGAAGCCATTGAGCAGGTTAGCCAAGGAGGCCTTCAATTACCCTAAAACACCACCGCCCCTCCCCCACAGCAGGACCAGGTTTGTGGGCCAGGCTTGAGAAAACCTAGACGTGTGGGGGGCTGTTTTAACCTTTGCCGGCCCCCTCCCATGCAGAGGTGACAAGGTCCAGGTCATCATATGTCCTCCGGTATCTTTGCAGTGACCCCCAAATTGAGCCTGGCTAGTCACTTAGCAGGAAGTGGGTCGTTTATTTTAGTTTCACCTTATCAGCTTGGCTGCCTTTTCCTAACCTTATTCCCCCCTGGCCGCCCTCGGATGCCAGACCCCCAGAGGGGAAGATTGACAGGTCATTCCCATCGCTCCAGCGTTTTACCCTCAAACAACAGGGATTTAGTTTCTGGTGCCTCTGCCAATGTTTATGTAGCCAAAGTTTAGATCTCGCCTTAAGGAGTCTCTCTTTTACGCGTCACTGGAACAGCAAAGCCACAAAGAAGTTTCTGAACAAACCCTCGCAACTGAAACCCCATCTAGTGTTCAGTTTGATTCCGCCAAGGGGACAGCTTTTCCCCCCTCTTCACTCCTCGCGTGCCTTCCGTGGGCTCGGATCCCAGGTTTTAAAAGGAGCGTCCTGTTATATTCCCCCGCTCGCCCCCCCCCCCAAAGATTTCACTTGTATTCTTTCACGCAAGACGGCCCTGGTCCAGGGCAGAACACCCAGGAAACGTGGAAGGTGCCAGGAAGTGTGTCCTGTGGTCTGCTGTCACAGGGCGGACACTGACGGCGGGACGGGAAACACACACAGCGTATGTGGCGGTGTTCACAGCTTCTTGGGAATTTTAAGTTGGACATTCAGGGTTCAGGCTTTTCCCAGGTCGGTGCCAACCATTTTTAAAAAAAAAAAAAAAAAAGACCAATCCATCCAAAATGTTTGCCACCGGCCCACGAGAAAGCAAGAGCCTGTTAGAATTCATCACAGTCACGAGAGGGTCTGCTAAAAATGGGACTGTGATCTGAGGGCAGGGGGCGGCGGGGGGAGGCGCTTCTGAGGGGCTCCGAGAAGAAAACCCAGCGTGGCCGAATGCTGTGTTGTTTTGGTTTGGGGTTGTTCCCCGCCCCCCCCCCCCCCCCCCCGCCCTGCCCGCCCCGGCTGGCTTGCCCTTTCTGTGTGGGGCATAGTTTTATTTTTGTTTTCACGGTAGACAGATATCCTGGAACACTTCAATTTTCTGCCTCCTATTCTGCAGTGTTTGGTTCAGATGAGGGAAAACTGGCAAATTTGAATTGGGCAGCAAGGACCTAAGTAGTATAACAAGAAAAAAACACTTGGGATTTTAGTATACTTTGGACGGAGCTATAAGGTCACCCTCCTCTCCCTTCACCGCCCCCCCCCCCCCCAAAAAAACACCAGAAAATTCCAGATATGTTTTTGTGTCCATACTTAAAAAAAAACACAACACCGCTCCTTCTTGAATCTCCTGTCTGACCAGGATTACAAACTTAGATTAATTTGCATGCAAAATCCATAGCGAAGGGGCTGGCGTGTCATTTGCACCACAGCATAGGGAACAAGGCAACTGTATTTACTCTAATGGGGTCACCAGTTGCAATCCTGTAACAGATTATTCAGAGATACGAGGTAGCAGACAGTTGGAAAAATGAATTAGAGCATGTTAGTTGGTGTGTGTTTGTGTATCTTATTTCTACTTAAACTATTCCCTTTAGTAGTTTAAGATTCAAACTAGTCCTCATGTTTTATTGGAATTGTGTTCAGAATGCAGATAGATTTAAAGTTGAGAACTATTACAGTGTAGCGACACCTGCTTTTGAAATAAATCAAAATAGATACCAGAAAAAAAATTTTTTTTTTGGTGTTCATAAAACATCAGGAAATTAAATTAGTTGCCTCTCCAAGGGAGATCGAATGTCAGATTATTAAAATGTTGCGAAAACCCAAGCTGAAGTTCGACAGCTCTTGAACACAGCCTCTTTCTGAACCGCCAGCAGGCATTTATTTTCAGCATCTCCATCTTCCGTCCCGTTTAGCACCATCTTAAATCTAAAACTGTTCAGGCTGAAAAACTTGAAAATTCTCAAGTGGATCTCACAGCGGCGCACATGTAGAACTTGAGCCCAGGAAAGGAAGTAATGACCGGTTAAG
>NC_137785.1:58664477-58863722 GCF_963455305.1 Plecotus auritus
GTGGCTCTCGGCGGTGCCAGATGGCTAGGGACGCCTCCGACGTCCTGACAGCGTCGCACGGACGTCCCGAGGTCCTGGTGGCTGGGGTTTTTGCTGGGGCCACGCTTTTGAGCTCCGCAGGTAGGCCCGCGATGGACCGACCCCCTCTGTCTCGGGTTTGAGGTCACAGGGCACGGGGCCCCGGCTTCCTTCCTAACGCTGCTCCTTTTTGACGTTGGCAGGACACGCGGAGAAGGGACAGCCCCATCGCACCAAGAGCAAGGACGCCCACGTGTGCGGCCGCTGCTGCGCCGAGTTCTTCGAGCTGTCGGACCTCCTGCTCCACAAGAAGAGCTGCACCAAGAACCAGCTCGTGCTGATTGTCAGCGAGAGCCCCGCCTCCCCGCCCGGCACCGTCCCCCCCAGCCCCCCTCCCGAGAACCCCGGCGAACACGTGAATGACACGCCTAGCAAAACCGATCGAGGGGACGGCGGCGAGCTCCCGGAACCCCGCGGGCCGGACGGGGACGGGGACGGGTCCATGGAGGTGGAGGCCCCGGGGGCCGACAAGGGCGGCGGCGGTGGCCCTCCCAGCGGCAGCCACGCCGGCGCCACCTCCGGCGGCCCTTCCACGGGTACCTCAGCGATCACAACCTCTCTACCTCAACCCGGGGACCTGGCGGCGCTGGGCAGCTTCTCCGTGATCAACAGCAACGTCATCATCGAGAACCTGCAGAGCACCAAGGTGGCCGTGGCCCAGTTCTCGCAGGAGGCGCGGGGCGGGGGGGCGGCGGGGGGCAAGCCGGCCGTGCCCGCGCTCATGGAGCAGCTCCTGGCGCTGCAGCAGCAGCAGATCCACCAGCTGCAGCTGATCGAGCAGATTCGCCACCAGATCCTGCTGCTGGCCTCGCAGAACGCAGACTTGCCAACGTCGAGTCCCTCCCAAGGTCCTTTGCGAACATCTGCCAACCCCTTGTCCACGCTGAGCTCCCATTTGTCTCAGCAGCTGGCAGCTGCCGCCGGGTTAGCGCAGAGCCTGGCCAGCCAGTCGGCCAGCATCGGCGGCCTGAAGCAGTTACCCCCGGCCCAGCTACCTCAGAGCGGCTCTGGCCACACCATCGTCCCCCCCCACGGCGGCGCTTCTCCCCACGTGAGCATCCTGGCCACGGCGGTGACCACCCCGTCCTCGGAAAGGGCGGCCCCGGGCGCCGGCGCCTGCCACGCCGGCAGCCCCGCGGTGGTCTCGGCGGCCTCCTCACCAGCTTTCGCAATAAGCAGCTTGTTAAGCCCCGCGTCCAATCCACTTCTACCTCAGCCGGCCCCCGCCAGCGCGGTGTTCCCCAGCCCTCTGCCCAGCGTGGGCACGACCGCCGAGGACCTGAACCCCTTGTCGGCCTTGGCCCAGCAAAGAAAGAGCAAGCCGCCCAACGTCGCGGCCTTCGAGGCCAAGAGCGCTTCGGACGAGGCGTTCTTCAAACACAAGTGCAGGTTCTGCGCCAAGGTCTTCGGCAGCGACAGTGCCTTGCAGATCCACCTGCGCTCCCACACCGGCGAGCGGCCCTTCAAGTGCAACATCTGCGGCAACAGGTTCTCCACCAAGGGCAACCTCAAGGTCCACTTCCAGCGCCACAAGGAGAAGTACCCCCACATCCAGATGAACCCCTACCCCGTGCCCGAGCACCTGGACAGCATCCCCACCAGCACCGGCATCCCCTACGGCATGTCCATCCCCCCCGAAAAGCCCGTCACCAGCTGGCTGGACACCAAGCCCGTCCTGCCCACCCTCACCACGTCGGTGGGCCTGCCGCTGCCCCCCACCCTCCCCAGCCTCACCCCCTTCATCAAGACCGAGGAGCCGGCCCCCATCCCCATCAGCCGCTCCTCCGCCAGCCCCCCGGGCTCTGTCAAAAGCGACTCTGGGGCCCCCGAGCCCGCCCCGAGAAACCCGGGCGGGCTCCCGGAGGAAGCCGAGGGGTCCACGGGGCTGCCCTCCGGGGGCAAAAGCGAAGAGAGCGGCGCGGTCGCCGGCTCCGCCCCCGCGGCGGGCAACGGCGCCCTGAGCTCCCCGACGGCGGACAACGGCCCGCCCGGCGCCACCACGTTCACCAACCCTCTGCTGCCGCTCATGTCCGAGCAGTTCAAGGCCAAGTTTCCTTTCGGGGGCCTCTTGGACTCCACGCCGGCCTCCGAGACGTCCAAGCTGCAGCAGCTGGTGGAGAACATCGACAAGAAGGCCGCGGACCCCAACGAGTGCGTCATCTGCCACCGCGTGCTGAGCTGCCAGAGCGCCCTCAAGATGCACTACCGCACGCACACCGGGGAGCGGCCCTTCAAGTGCAAGGTCTGCGGGCGCGCCTTCACCACCAAGGGCAACCTCAAGACCCACTACAGCGTGCACCGCGCCATGCCCCCGCTGCGCGTGCAGCACTCCTGCCCCATCTGCCAGAAGAAGTTCACCAACGCCGTGGTCCTGCAGCAGCACATCCGCATGCACATGGGCGGCCAGATCCCCAACACGCCCGTGCCCGACGGCTACCCCGAGTCCATGGGCTCCGACACCGGCTCCTTCGACGAGAAGAACTTCGACGACGTGGACAACTTCTCCGACGAAAACATGGACGACTGTCCCGAGGGCAGCATGCCCGACACGCCCAGGTCGGCGGACGCCTCCCAGGACAGCCTGTCGTCCTCGCCGCTGCCCCTGGAGGTGTCCAGCATCGCCGCCTTGGAGAACCAGATGAAGATGATCAACGCCGGCCTGGCCGAGCAGCTGCAGGCCAGCCTGAAGGCCGTGGAGAACGGGTCGGTCGAGGGGGACGTCCTGACCAACGACTCGTCCTCCGTGGGGGGCGACGTGGAGAGCCATAGCGCGGGCAGCCCGGCCATCTCCGAGTCCACCTCGTCCATGCAGGCTCTGTCCCCCTCCAGCGGCGCCCAGGACTTCCACAAGTCGCCCGGCGCCGAGGAGAAGCCGCCGAGGGCGGGCCCGGGCGAGTTCGCCAACGGCCTGTCTCCCACCCCCGTCAACGGCGGCGCTCTGGACCTGACCTCGGGCCACGCGGAGAAAATCATCAAGGAAGATTCCCTGGGGCTCCTCTTCCCGTTCAGGGACCGGGGGAAGTTTAAAAACACGGCTTGCGACATTTGTGGCAAAACGTTTGCGTGTCAGAGTGCCTTGGACATTCACTACCGGAGTCATACCAAAGAGAGACCCTTCATTTGCACAGTCTGCAGCCGCGGCTTCTCCACCAAGGGCAACCTGAAGCAGCACATGCTGACCCACCAGATGCGCGACCTCCCCTCCCAGCTCTTCGAGCCCAGCTCCAGCCTCGGCCCCGGTCAGAACCCTTCGGGGATGCCCTCCGCCAACCCCTTGTCGTCGCTCATCAAAACCGAGGTCAACGGCTTCGTGCACGTCCCTCCTCAGGACAGTAAGGACCCCCCCGCCGGCCACGTTCCCCCCGGTCCCTCTGCCACGTCCCCGGTGCTGCTGCCGGCCCTGCCCCGGAGAACCCCCAAGCAGCACTACTGCAACACGTGCGGCAAGACATTCTCCTCGTCCAGCGCCCTGCAGATCCACGAGCGGACTCACACCGGGGAGAAGCCCTTCGCGTGTACTATTTGCGGAAGAGCGTTCACGACAAAAGGCAATCTGAAGGTACCTCTGCCCGCCGGCACCTCCCAGGCCACCCCTCGGCCCTCTCTCGGGTGGCCCGTCGATGTCTGTAATGCATGCTCCCCGGTTCAGCAGCCCAGACCCCCGGGGGGGACAGTGTCCGCCCTCGGGGCAGCCCGCTGCACGCACGTGGCGGCTCGTGGGGAACTGGTGGCTGTTGGGGGGAGGGGGGGCTCGTGGCAGGGACCAGGCCGGGCTGCAGCTGGCCGCGGGTCGGCGTGCATCGAATCATTTGGCACCCGAGCGAAACAGTGGCCCGTCTCCCTTGTCTCGTTAAGTGCACGGAATGAACGGCTTCACCTACCGGGGACGACAGCCCGGTTGCCATGGGGTATTGATTAACCTCCACGGGGCCCGTGGGCTGCCCCGATCGCTGAGTAATTACAGCTCTCCGCGGCCGGCGCATCTCCTGTTCATAACCACGCGGGCCGGCACGGTTGGTTTTCCCGAGCACCGTAGCGTCAGCCCTCCGCTCACGGCGTGATGATAATGAATGAGGCAACACTGCCTGCTGATACGTGTTGGAAAGCGAGCAAATGTGCTTACATTCCAGAGAGCAACAGTTGAGCAGCTCCCCGGGTACATTTTCCCGTTGACAGAGGATGTCCCCGGGGATCGCTGCCCGTAATGCGAGAGGAATAATGGCTTTCTGGCGTTTTCTCTCCGTGCACGGGGCCCTCCGACGGGCCGTCAGCGAGGGGTGCTCTCTTCCCAGCTGAAAAGGACGTTTCTAGAGTAAAGGGTGTCAGATACAATCCTGACCGTGGCAATGAGAGTGGACATAACAATTCTAACCCTGAACGGCACTCTCTGACCGCCTGGCTCGCCAGAGGCCGTTAGAAGCTAAACAGGGGCAGTAAAAACGGAGTGAGGAAGGGCACGTTTGCCGGGGACAGGAGAGGCGGCCCGGGCTGCGGGGAGCCCCCACGGGTTATTACCAGTCTTCGGAGCGGCCGGTCCCCGTGACCTCGTCCGCTGTCTGGCCCGTAATGAGAACAGACATTTCGGCCACTTGCTTTGTTGAGTGCTGTTGGGATGGGAGTTGCAACAGATTCAGCTATTAAGCGTCTCCCTTCCTTTCTCTCTTTTTTTCTTTTCCTCTCGCTCTCTCCGTGCAGGTCCACATGGGCACCCACATGTGGAACAGCACCCCCGCGCGGCGGGGCCGGCGGCTCTCCGTGGACGGCCCCATGACATTCCTCGGAGGCAATCCCGTCAAGTTCCCCGAAATGTTCCAGAAGGACCTGGCGGCCAGGGCGGGCAGCGGCGACCCTTCCAGTTTCTGGAACCAGTACGCGGCGGCGCTCTCCAACGGGCTGGCCATGAAGGCCAACGAGATCTCCGTCATCCAGAACGGCGGCATCCCGCCCCTGCCCGGCAGCCTGGCCAGCGGCAGCAGCTCGCCCATCAGCGGGCTGACGGGCAACCCGGAGAAGCTCCCGAACTCGGAGCCCAGCGCGCCCCTGGCCGGCCTGGAGAAGATGGCCAGCAGCGAGAACGCCGCCAGCTTCCGTTTCACCCGCTTCCTGGAGGACAGCAAAGAGATCGTCACCAGTTAAAGCGACGCCGGCTGGAGACCCCAGCCTTCCCGCCCAAGCCTCCTCCTCGCCCCGCGGTCTCCCCCCCCACCCCCCCGCTCCTCTCCTCGGGTCCCCCCCAGATCGCGGAACTACTTCCCCATGATGAAGACATTCTTTTGTACCTTGTTCCACTTCTAGAGTTCTAAGAAAGCTTATTTATTAGCGATGTAACCTCGCTTTGCAGACAGAATGCAAGCGTTAACTTTGGTCTTCTGTATTTGGGACTAAATACTAATTGACTAGAGTGCTGTAAACTTGCTGTAACATTTATGGCAATTGCAAAGTTGCCCTGCTAGGCGGTCTTAATCTGGCATTAACTTATTTTCTATATCCAGTTTAATATGAATCCGGTGCGGGTGCCATGCCCTGTGATGCATTAGGTCTCATAAAGTCTGTATATAAATGTACACTTTGATCCTGCTGGTACATTTTCTCAGCAAACGCATTGTCTCATCTTCCGAAAGCAGAATTAAGGAAAAAGGACTAAGACGTACAGACTGAACAGTGTGGTTCTTTGAAAGGTTTGGGGGTTTTTTTTTTGTTGTTTTTTTTTTCTGGGTTTTTTTGTTTTTGGTTTTTGGTTTGGGGTTTTTATTTGTTTTGCCTTTTTTTTTTTTTTTTTTTTTTTAATTTTTATCCTAAAACTCAACCTGTTTGTTTTTGTTTTTTTTTTTGTAGATTTAACCATTTCCGTTCTGAACTGCTCTTTGTATTGTGCTTTTTACTTGAGCCGTCCTGGGTGTTCATAGGTTTCTGTACAATAAGAAGCACGCCGAACTCTCTAGAGAACATGCAAGTGTTGTTTTGGTAGTGGAAACTGAGACGTAACATTTTTGCCTTGTAGGTCTCTCTTCGCCCTAGCAAACGTGTGCTGGAACTTCCCAATGCTGCTACGTAAAGCATCTTGAACAGCCTTCGATGGAGAAAAAAAATGTGGATGCTCTTGTGAATACAGTGAGAAATATCACTTCCATTAAAATGTACATATGTTTCCTTACGCGAGCAAAAGGCGTCTTCTTGGCCGAGAGCGCAGGCCTCGTGTGGGTGTGTTTCGTGTTCGCTCTGGAAGGACACTGTTGGACTGCTACATGCACTTTCTTGGAAAGTTGAAAGGAACGGGGTGGGGGGTCCAATTTCTTTAACATTTAATACTTACTAACAACAGAGATACTGTAATTTTACTCAAGTAATCAAATACATTTTTTTTTTTTTTTTTTTGCAACAGATCAAACCAAATGCCGTGTCTGTGTTTTTAGAGTGCCTTTTCTCCCGGGCCAGGCCCTGCGTGCCGTTTAACCTTCCCCCAGACACCAGTAAACGGGGTACGTGCGTGAGCATGGCTCTCTCTGAGGAAGGAATTGTAAAAGGCAGAAACGGATTTGCGTGGGCCTGTGGTTTCTCTTTCTCTCTCTTTCTTTCTTTTTCTTGCCTCTTTTTTTTTTTTAGTCTGAGGCTCTAGATCTTTCCCCAATAGCTATGACTTGTTGGGCCACGCTTCCCGCAAATCCCCAGCCAAGAAAAAGGGGAAATAAAATAAAACGCAGAGTTGTTCCTGGAGGCTGTGCCCGGCCAGGTAAGTTTCCTTCAGCAGGACCTAGGTTTTCCTTCCTTGGACACGGTGGCTTTGGGGTATGTTTTTCCGGCAGCGGAGAGCAGCATTGCCTCGGAGGCCCGATGCGCAGGGTTACATAATCCGCCTCTGAGCCGGCACAGCCCAGCCGGGTCACCAGCACGCGTTGTATGTCATGGGTCTGGTAGGCATGGAAACACGCATTTCTGGAAGGAAAGGTCCATATCCCGAAGGATCTGTGCGTCCACTTGAATATTTCAGCGTCAACATGCCATCAGATTCCTCCTCGCTCCCTCCTGTGGGATGGGCACGTGGTTTGTCCTCCGGGGCACTATTTGGGGTGAGCAAACAGATGGGGTGCAAGGTGCTGTCAGAGGGGCGGTGACTTCCACCCCCCACCCCTGCAGCTCGGGGCCCTGCACCCACTAAGAGGAAGCATGAGACCACCTTCCTGTCGACGTTTCCGGGGGGCGCAGGCCACTTGGGGGCGTCTCCCCAGGCTGGGGGGAGGGGGTGGAACCTGAGTGCACAGAGGGGGCGAGGCCGGGCCAGCCTGCGCGCATTTAAGGGGCGACATTTAAGGGTCCAGATTGGGCGCTCCAGTCACTCCAGCCCCCGCCACACCGCCCCCTGGCTCAGGGTGGACAGCAGGGGGTAAGGCCGAATTCTGGCCACAAGTTCTTGTTCTCCGAGGGCCTAAGGGGGCGTGGTCATTGGGAAGGGGGCGACCAGACCTTCCCACGTGGCTGGGCGCGACGTGGACTGGGGGCCCTGGCCTACGTAGAATAAGAGCTTCTTATTAAGGGTTGGGGTGCTTCTCCAGAAGCAGCCCCTGTATCCCAGGACTGAGACTGGGAACTGCTGGGGGTCGGAGAGAGGGCCGCGGGCCACCCACCATCTGCCACCTAGAGGAACAGCTGACACCTTGCGCCCTGAGCCTGGCCCGCCCGCCTTTCCAAAGGCCCAGAGGCAGAACCCCAAGTGCACGGCCAGCAGCTGCACCCAGCGGCCCCGCTCCGCCTCCGCAGGGGGATTGAGGGAGCCTCCGCCTCCGGGGGCTTCCACTCACAGGGGGGGCCTGGATCCTGGCCCTGCGCGCCCTGGTCTGAGGGCGGTCCGGGAGGGGCCGGCGGTCTCTCCCTCTAACCACCACCCCCTCCCGCCCAGCCAGAGCAGCTTGCATTCAGGCAGACTCTGAGGCCCGGGACGCCTTGGGAAAAGGTGGGAGGGTCAGGGTCCCTGCACCCCCCTCCCCGTCCCCCGCCTCCCCCTCCCCTTCTGTCCCGGCCTCGCAGCAACCAGCTACCACGGGCGTTTTCTCACCACCGGTCAGCACCTGCCCGCCCTGTCCATGCATCTCCCCCGGCCCTGCGTCCTGCCATCCTGGGACAAACACAGCCTCACGCTCAGCCCTGCCGGCCAGCGGGAGAGGAGAAATGGGTTTATGTTAAGGCCCATGTGGGTCCGCACCACCCCCACCCCCAGCCTCACCCCCTCCCGCCAGGCCTCGCCTGCCCCGTCCATCTTTCCATTCTCCTTCCAAAGCTTAAGGTGCCTGCCTCTAAGTAGTTTGGGGGAACCCCCAAGAACTGAGTTTCCTGCGTTGTGGCCGCCTGGAATGAGGACAGCGAACGCCACGAAAGTTTGGAACTCAAAATAGTCATGTTGGTGACACATTGCCCCGCTGCTTCTTTCCTAAGTGAATTGTAAAATTACAGCCAAGTACAGCTTCGTGCCCATCACGCAGAATTCACCCGCGTGAGCAACTTGGGGTGTTTCTCTCTCTCTGGGTTTTTCAGTAACTGCTTTCCTTTGTCTGTCCCACCATGTCACTACCCTTCTCTCACCCTCTTCTCGTCCCGTCTTGCCTTCCCTATATTCTTAGTGGTTTCTCTTTGCAGCCCCACCATCGCTATTGCCCCTCAACCTCACACACCCACCCTTACACACACACACACACACACACACACACACAGGAGCTCACTTCTTTCTAGAAAATATGTTGGAAGAGGCGTTGGTGACTGCCCGGGACCCCACAAGCCGTGGCTGGGGAGGGCAGTACAGTAAGAGGGGGGCAGGCTCCTGGGATCCACTGGAGAGACCTCAAGCTCCCTGAGTTTTGAGGTTTCCCATCTCCATCCTCATGGGCCAGGGTTAGTCAACTGACTTGAATGGGGGTAGGGGGGTGGAGGGGACAGTTGTTGTTGTTTTTTATTAGAAAAAAAGCCATAGTGTCCACACAGAAAATCCTAAATGATCTGCCGTTGACATGGATTTCGAGCGGTGGATTATTTGCTTATTGGTTTTGGCGTGTTGTGAATGTCAAGAACGAGAGAACTTAAAAAAAAAAAAGAAAAAGAAAAAGCTCCCACTCTGTTAAAACTTTGCAGCCCCGTTAGAAAAATAAAGCATCGGCGTCTGTACCAGGAGTTACATGCTCTCCCCCTGAGGAAACAAATGTCCGAGGGGGTGACCAAGTGGGGGGGGGGGCATGTAAAGTGCATTTCAAAGGGCTCCCCCAGCAACGCGCCATCCGAGATTCCCAGAAAGTGGAGACGGATAAGACAGGAATTAGGTCATCTCCTGCAGACCCCGGGAAATCTGTTTAGATCAAAGCCCGCTCCGTTAGGATAAACAAAACAGGGCCCACTGAGCTCTCCCAATATTTTCATCTCGGCGCTAAGAGCTACTAATCTCACCGGCCCCGTTGGATGAAAGGGGGTAAAAATGACAACTGTAAAA
Organism: Plecotus auritus; assembly: GCF_963455305.1. NCBI lineage: Eukaryota > Metazoa > Chordata > Mammalia > Chiroptera > Vespertilionidae > Plecotus > Plecotus auritus. The sequence goes on from NC_137785.1 coordinate 58,674,025, forward strand.
ATGACTCAGTAGAAAAAACGTCCTCTCCACGGCAAGAGGGAGATAAAGGTTTAGATTGGAGCTAAAGAGTAACGAGATCCAGGCCCACATCAACACAAACTTCCTGGAACTTGAGCGCCGCGTAAATTATCTAATCCCCGGCCCATTGTTCCCCTCGGCGGTGCCCCCGCCCCCCCGTGCCACGGAGCTGACCAGATGATTTACATAAAATACATTGTTAAAGTTTAACTGCCTTCTAAGAACATTGCAGGAGGTCGCCCACTTACTCTACATCCCTAAGGACCTGCCCCCCACCCATCCGACTGCCCCTGCCCGCCCCCACCCCCCCGCAGGCTGCGGTGGGGCGGTGTGCTGGCCTTGAAGGCTGTGGATGGATCTGCAAGGCTGGGTTCCTTGTCACCCCGGACGGACAGACAGAGGCCAGGTGGAAGCGGATCCTGTCCTAGGAGCCCACCATTGGCAGCAAGCAGAAGGGCCGTGCTCCTCCTCACGCAGCTTGCTTTCGCCGCCCGGCTGACAGCCTTCCACGGACTGCCAGGGAACGTTTGATAGATAGAAACATCCAGAAACGGGACAGGAAATCCCAGGGAAGGAGCATTCGCCCCGGCTGAATCCAAGGCGGCCGCTCCTTGCTGAGCCCGGTTTCCTCTGAACTGTTTAAACATATGACTTGGCTCCGCTTGTGCGGCTGCGGCCCTCGGAGCTCCGGCTTAACAAAGACCCCGGGACGGCCTGTCAGCTGGGCTCCGGCCCTCTGCAAAGCCAGGACGGCGGGGTGGGGGAGGTGACGAGCCTCCATAAACACCACGGGGAACAGGCCACCTTCCGCGTGGGGCCCACCTCCCACAGGGCGGTCCCAGGGCCCGCTTTTGACTTATGTCCCGGGAGGGGCTTTGAGGACAGTGACACCGTGGGGGGCGGGGGGGCCCGCACACGTCGACCCCCTCCTTGTGAGGGCCAGGGTGGGAGTCCGTCCAGCTGCCCCGGTGTGGCTGAGTCCTGACAGCGTGGCCTGTTGGGACACGGATGGCGAGGGGTCAGGGGTCACGCCGTCCGTCTTCCGGGGATCACTGCCACAGTCAGCATGAGGCCTGGAGTCACCTGTAGGCCTGAGTAAGAGGTAAACCTGGCCACCTCCCTTGATGGGGGGACAGGCAGGGGGCGGCTGATCAGCCCGCAGAGCTGCTTCTATATTCAGAATTGGGGGTGTCTCTACCTATCACATCTCATCACCGTTCTGAGACCACTGTCATCTACCAGGTGACAAAACGGAGACCCAGAGAGCAGAGAAGGAGCAGGTGGCATCAGAAACCTGGAGCTGTCACTCACTCAAGAATCAACTCTGGCCCGGCCAGTGTGGCTCAGTGGTTGAGCGTCGACCCGTGACCCAGGAGGTCATGGTTCGATTCCTGGTCAGGGCACGTGCCCGGGTTGCGGGCTCGATCCCCGGTGTGGGGCTGCGGGAGGCAGCCAATCAGTGATTCTCTCTCACTGAAGTCTCCACCTCTCGCTCCCTCTCCCTTCCTCTCTGAAATCAATACAAATATATTTTTAAAAAAAGAGCCAACTCGGTACAATCCTAACTTGCCTGGGCCACAGACCGGTTTCCCCATCTGGGCCACGAAAGGCTCGCTTGCCATCATTCCCTCAGAGTCTTACAGCGTCCCCAATGTCACAGGAATTGAGAACCACCTGTGTGATTCCCAGCTCCCCCCGCTTTCCGAAAATTCATTTTTTTTCCCCATTCGCTTTACGAGAGACCCTACATGAGACCCCAAAGCAAAAGAAACCCGAGGAGGACCTTTGCTGTCGCAAAGAAGGTGAAAAGCAAAGATACAGCGTCCACGGTTGGTTCTGCAAGGACCCCTCCTAGAGGCGGCGGCACCTGAGCAGGGAGCGCGGCCCCCCCAAGTCCTTCCCTGGGAGCCACCCTCAGCATCGGGCCCCCCGCTTGGAAGTGCGGCTGTGAGCATCCTGGCTTCATCTCCGTGGATCGTGTGCGTCCCTTAGCGGGCGGCGTCCTACGGTAACTGCCTCTTCGGTTTGCGGCCTTTCAGCTTTGGAAAGGTTTCATAGGAACGCTCCCTTTTTGTTTTTCTGGGTTTTGTTTGTTTGCTAAATATATTTTTATTCATTTCAGAGAGGAAAGGGGAGGGAGAGAGAGAAACATCAATGAGGAGAGAGAATCATCGATTAGCTGCCTCCTGCTCGCCCCCTACTGGGGATCGAGCCCGCAACCTGGGCACGTGCCCCGCCCGGGAATTGAACCCTGACCTCCTGGTTCATAGGTCAACGCTCAACCACTGAGCCACCCTGGTCGGGCAGGACAGCTCTCCTGTTGGATCGAGGGGAGACCTGTACTCATCTGCTAATTTCACTTACGTCGCTCCCGTTTGGAAAGGTAAGTGTATTTGTTTTAGGAGGAAGAGGAAACGCTGGGCTCCGGTCTCTCCAGAGGCCTTTCTGGTCCCGTGCGCACGCGTGTCTGTTTGGTGATGTGCCCCCATCACAGTGACAGGAACACAGCCGGATGCTTCAGTGAGCTGCCGCCTTTCTGCTTTTCTCCTCACCAACCGCCTCTCGCTTTGGGCCACTGTGAGGCCTGTGTGTCTCCCCGAGTTCTGTTTCCTGGTCCCTGCCCCGCCCCTCTGCTTGTCAGCACACGCCTTGGGACTGGCCCAGAGTTTTCATGCTATGGGTTGAGACCCATCAGGGCACGATTATCATTTTTTAATTCATTTCAGAGAGGAAGGGAGAGGGAGAGAGAGAAAGAGAGAAACATCCATGAGGAGAGAGAATCATGGATGGGCTGCCTCCTGCACACGCACACTAGGGATGGAGCCCTCAACCCGGGCACATGCCCGGACCGGGAATCGAACCGTGAGCTCCTGGGTCATAGGTTTGATGCTCAACCACTGAGCCACGCCGGCTGGGATCCAGCATTTTTTTTTTTTTTCAGTGTAATGGAACAGAAACCATCAGAGCATATCTCAGTCTAGGAGGGGCTAGTCCTGTCTTACCGGGTCCTTGTGACCGTGTGGGTGTGTGTACACGCGCATGTGGACTCCAGGCTACAACAGTAAGTGTCCTGCTGAGCACCAGGGGCCACCACACAGCTGGAAAGCCACCCACAAAGGCCCTGGAACACACAGCTCTCCCTGCTGTCTCTCAGCTGAAATCAGAAAACCGAGGCCTTTAGCCAGGGGGCCGGCAGTCAGGCCTGGGAGCGGGAAGGGGGGCGACAGAGACACAGGCCGATCACACAGCCCCCAGCTCCCTCGGCCACCGCTCAGCCGTCACGCAGTGGAGAGAGGCCTCCTCGAGTGGGGAGAGGCCCTGGCCGGGCCCCGCTGCGGGCTGGAGTCGCTCCTCTCCGGGGCTGCTCCACCTGGAGGAGCTGCACAGCATTTTGCCCGAAAGGGGATTTCTCCTTCAACACCCACACGCGTGCCAGGAGACCACGCAAACTGGGTAGAGAAGGTTCATGACTGCAACAAGCTGCACTGTCCCTTTAAGGTCCCTCCCCCATCAGCAGTTGGGCCCCGGTTCTTGGGTAACTAAGATCGCATCCCTCCCAAATCCTGCCATTCCTAAGCATCCTTAGTCACCATGCTAACGAGGGGGCTGACCCTACATGGCGAGCAGTATGTCGTTCTGAGCGCTCATGCCCAGAAGGGTCCCGTTAGAAACGCTGCTCGGATAGAGAGGCCGCCTGCACAAAGGCCAGAGTCTGACCAACATGCTCACGCATACACGTGCACACGCACACACATGCACACGTGCGCACATGTGCACACACGCACTCGTACCTAGGGTGTCCAGGAAGGACTCCTGTGGATGTCCAGGCGTCAGTGTGAGAGCTGGGGTCTGAGTTACCTAGCTGTATTCCTCTCAGTGCCTGTCCCAGGCCAGCCTGCCAGTTGAGGGCCGGGACACGGCATCTCTACCTTTCCTTTCTGTGTCACTTACAATGAAGAGTGACTACGGTCGCTCACATGATGGGAATCGGCTCCTCAGCCCTCTCTTCTCCGCAGTCTTAGTCTGGTAACATGCAGCTGCGCCTCCCTCCTCCCCTCCCCCAGGACAGGGTGTCCTTCCTGCCTCTGGGTGTGAACAGGTGACTTGCTTTGGCCAAACAGAAGGAGGCAGGTTCCGTGGGGTGCCAGTCCCAAGCCCTGGCCTCAAGACGCCCGCGTGTTTCCAGGTGTGCCCGGTGCCTTCTGCCATCGCTGGGAGAAGAACGTGGCAGTGGGCTTGGGGAAGGAATAAGAGCCCCACTGAGCAGAGCCACCCAAGATCAGCCCAGCCCCAGCCAGCGGCCCATGTCTGAGCCCCAGTGAGCAGACCTGACCGCAGACCGCAGACCACAGACCACAGACGGCAGACCGAGAGGAGGAGATGGGCGTTGCTTTAGGCCCTTGAGCTCTCCTGCGGGCGGGGTGGGGTGGGGTGGGGGGGTTCCTCACTTAGCATCACCGGGGCCACCGCTAACATTTCAAGGAGACGTACTTGGTCATTGCCATGCCTCAGACGGCGTTGCAGATGCGTCACTAGAATTAACTCAGTGAATCCCCGGAAACGACCCTGTGAGGTGGGTACTGTCATTGCACCCATTTTATGGATAAGGAAACTAAGGCACGGGGAGGTGAAGTGAAATGTCTAAGGACACGTCCCTGGTCACCAGGCTCCGGAGCACACGCTCAGCTCTTAACCGCTCTGCTGTCCTGCGGCCCAGTCCCCAGTCTTCCCAAGAAGGTCTTCCCCAGCTCTCTGTCACTCACCGTTGAACCTCGGCGCCTCCCCCTGCCCCCGCTCCGTTGATAGGACTCCGGAGACGCAGAATCCTGCGGGATTCACAAGCAAACGAGCTGCTCTCTCCACGCCTCCCTCCGACAGGAACGCCCTCCCGCCCAGGGTCCTTCGCGCCCGCCGGGCAGGCAGTGTAGACAGAGGTAGCGGGGTCCACGGTAACTGAGAAGCCGCACCTCATTCCAGTACCTTCCTTCCGCGAGCGCTGGCTGCTTCGTGCCCGGGATGCGCGTTATTGACCCGAGAAAGGCCTTGCGAACGCTGAGAGAGCGAGTTATTTTTATACCCTTTCCCCGGTGGAATGATCCGCTCACCCCGCACGGCGGGGGGCTCGGCCCCGCTCTCTGCTCTCTTTCCCTCTCTCCTGGGAAAAGGAATCATCTGGTTTCCCTTTTCCTTTTCGCAGATCGCGAGCCACGCCGTCCGTCCTGCCCGGGCAGGGAAGTGCCGCCTCTGGATGGCCACAGAGAAGACACCGTGAAGAGGGGGCCCCCTACGTGGTCGTCTCCCCGTGAAGGGGATCCAGGAGGGCCACGTTTTCTTACGCACCCAAAACCAGATCGGAAAATCCTCTGAAGATCACGGAAACGTTTAGGGGAAGTATTTAAAATGTCAGGGAATTGCCGAAACCGGTGTGGCTCAGTGGATAGAGCGTCGGCCTGCGGACTGAGGGGTCCCGGGTTCGATTCCGGTCAAGGGCATGTACCTTGGTTGCGGGCACATCCCCAGTGGGAGGTGTGCAGGAGGCAGCTGATCGATGTTTCTCTCTCATCGATGTTTCTAGCTCTCTATCCCTCTCCCTTCCTCTCTGTAAAATATCAATAAAATATATTTTTAAAAAAATAATAAAATAAAATGTCAGGGAATTGAGGAAATCTGAGCGGAGGGTCAGGTTTCCATGGTCTGGACGTGCCCTGGGGGAGGAGAGAAGGATGGGGAGGGTCGGGGTAGCTGATGGGCCGGGGTATTAGTTTCTCAGGGTGGCTGTACCAAACCCACAGAACCTTGTCCTTAAGTCGAGGTGTTGGCAGAGCCACGGCCCCTCCGAAGGCTCCGGGGGGATCTGTCCCAGGCCTCTCTCTTCGCTCCCCATGTGGCTGGCAATCCTTGGCTTGTGGACACATCACTCCAGTCTCTGCCTCTGTCCTCACACGGTGATTGCCTTGTGTCCCCACATCACTTTCCCTCGGGGTGTGTCTGTTGGTGTCTCTTCTCTTCTTACAAGGACACGAGTCACATGGCATTAGGGTCCACCCTGAAGACCTCACCTTAATGCAGTTATATTCCCGAAGGCCCTGTTTCCAAATCAGGTCACGTGTGCAGGCACCGAGGACTGGAAGGAGGCTGTCCCAGGGACTCAGGTGAGACAGAACGAGGACCCGGGAGGAGAAGCAAGGGCGGAAGGAGCTCTTGGCCATGGTTAAGAGTTAATGATGGACGTCTCTGTTGACACGATTGTATTTGCATTTCGTTAAGTCTTGCACATGTTTAAAATATAAACCACTAGTATAGCCTAGTGAATATGTATGCTGAGTGGCTTTAATAAAGAACTTCCCCCCTTCCCCATGGAAAAAAAAACAAACACACGTAAATGGTAAAATAATTTTTGGCATGTATTGCTCAGTTAAGCAAAACTTTGTGAAGCCGAGTTCAAGTTCAGGCCCTGCAGTTCACTCCAAGGAGGCAGAACCTAGACCCGCATTTACTCGGCTTTCATCCTGGGGCTCCTGCATGCCAGAGAAAAGTGACAGTCTCATCAGGGATGTTCTTGCCATCTAATCTTTTATCATTAAAACCCACAGTTTCCGCCCAGCCGGTGTGGCTCAGGGGTTGAGCGTCCACCTATGAACCAGGAGGTCACAGTTTTTTGTTTTTTTTGGTTTTTTTTTTTAATATATTTTATTGATATTTTACAGAGAGGAAGGGAGAGGGATAGAGAGTTAGAAACATTGATGAGATAGAAAAAACATCGATCAGCTGCCTTCTGCACACCTCCTACTGGGGATGTGCCCGCAACCAAGGTACGTGCCCTTGACCGGAATCGAACCTGGGACCCTCGAGTCCGCAGGCTGACGCTCTATCCACTGAGCCAAACCGGTTTCGGCAGGAGGTCACAGTTTGATTCCCAGTCAGGGCATATGCCCCGTTGTGGGCTCAATCCCCAGGAGGGGGTATGCAGGAGGCAGCCGATCCATGATTCTCTCTCATCATGGATGCTTCTCTCTCTCTCCCTCTCCCTTCCTCTCTGATATCAATGAAAATATATTTTAAAAAGTCATAGTTTCTGTTTTCTTCTCCATAGGAGATGTCTTGTGATGTATACTGTGCTGCCTTACCTCCGTGCGGCTCACACTTCCCCTGTACTCAGGCCACTGGGAATGGGGCTGAAACGGAGCTTCTGATTCCGTAGCTCTGGGGAGGGGCCTGGGAGCCTGCATGTCTGATAAGTCCTCAGGTGAGGCTGGGAATGGCGGTTCGTGGACCACACTCTGAGTAGCAAGACTCTGAATTGGCTCACGCACCACCTCTGCCCCCATCACTCCTACCCCTGTTGAATAAAGTGAATACTCTAGAACGATGGTTCTCAAAATGTCCAGTGCATCAAAATCACCTTGAAAGCTTATTTTTTAAAATATATTTTTATTGATTTCAGAGAGGAAGGGAGAGGGAGAGAGAGAGAAGCATCCATGATGAGAGAGAATCATGGATCGGCTGCCTCCTGCACGCTCCCCACTGGGGATGGAGCCCGCAATCCGGGCATGTGCCCTGACAGGGAATCGAACCGTGACCTCCTGGTTCATAGGTCGACGCTCAACCATGGAGCCAAGCCAGCTGGGCTTGAAAGCTTATTTCAAAATACAGATGCCAGGGCTCTGGCCCCAAAGATTGTGTTCACCGCTGCCACCTCTCAGGGTGCTTACTCCTACGCCTGGCCAAGCCGAGGCTGTGTGACCAGCTGCCAGCTGTCCAGCCCAGGCTACCTCCTCCTGTGTACAAAGCTCCAACTCGGTGACCTCTCTCTCTTCCCTGAATGCTCCATGCTTTGTTCTGTATGTTTGAACCTAAAAAATCATGCTCGGGAAACTGTCCATAGATCTTCCCCATTTCCCCAAGACTCTCTCCTCCTGTTATTTAATTCTCAGCTCAAATGTCACCTCCTCCAAGAGGTCTTCCTTGACTACCCAGTCTAAACTAGTGCTTTCGCCCATATTTTCTCTAACATATCACGTGTCTTATTGCCATCACTGCTCCTATCACTACCTGGAACTATCTTGTTCATGTACATGTTTATTGGTTTATTATCCGGCCTCCGTGAAAGCAGGGACTCTACCTGCCTTGTTCCCCACTGAGTTCCTGGTACCTAGAATAGTGCCAGGGTATCAAATGGATGGATGAATGGGTGGGTGGATGGATGGATGGATGGATGGATGGATGGATGGATGGATGGTTGGATGGATGGGTGGGTGGGTGGATAGGTGGTTGGGTGGATGGATGGGTGCGTGAATGGGTGGGTGGATGGATGGATGGATGGATGGATGGATGGATGGATGGATGGATGGATAGGTGGATGGATGTGTGGATGGATGGGAGGGTGGGTGGATGGGTGGGTGGATGGATGGGTGGGTGGATGGGTGGGTGGATGGATGGATGGATGGATGGATAGGTGGATGGATGGATGGGTGGGTGGAAGGGTGGGTGGATGAATGGGTGGGTGGATGGGTGGGTGGGTGGATGGATGGGTGGGTGGGTTTATGTATGTATGTATGTATGGATGGATAGATAGATGGATTGGTGGGTGGGTGGATGGATGGATGGATGGATGGATGGGTGGATGGGTGGGTGGATGGATGGATGGGTGGATGGGTGGGTGGGTTTATGTATGTATGTATGTATGGATGGATAGATAGATGGATTGGTGGGTGGGTGGGTGGATGGATGGATGGATGGGTAGATGGGTGGGTGGATGGGTGGGTGGATGGGTGCGTGGATGGGTGGGTGGATGGGTGGGTGGATGGATACCCAGGTAAAGAAGCAAAGCGTAAAACAAAATAAGGAACATCCTGATTCTACTTTAGAAACTGCACAGAGAAGCAGATGTGAGGGTTTATTGCGCACAGGGATCGGGTGCGGGGGAAAGGCATGGCCATGCTCCCTTCAGGGTGTGGGAGAAAAGTAATTCTCAGGTGGCCGCCTGTTGGCAGCTTTTGCTGTGTGTTGTCTGACATGAGCTTCTTGGTCCTTTTTCTGTGTCTGCTCTGAAATGACAAAGATACATCATCCTGGTAGACACTTTGGGGAAACAGGAATATTTAAAAAGAAACTGTATACTGCATTATCCTACCACCCATAGATAACAATGGGCTTTATTATTTTTGTGTTTTTCCCTGTAGAATATTTTCAAATACATGTGTCTTTTGGAATATATGTTCATTTATTTCAATGTAACATTATAGGATGAGCATTTTGCTCATGCCATAAAGTATCTTTAAAACTACATTTTAGCCTGACCGGTGTGGCTCAGTGTTTGAGCATCGACCTATGAACAGTTCAATTCCCAGTCAGGGCACTGGGTTGTGGGCTCGATCCCCAGTGTGGGGCGTGCAGGAGGCAGCCGATCCACGATTCTCTCTCATCATTGATGTTTCTCTCTCTCTCCCCCTCTCCATTCCTCTCTAAAATCAATAAAAAATATTTTAAAAACTCTATTTTGATGGTTGCTTAATATTCTATTCCATGGGTGGAAACACATAATTTCTTTTCTTTATTTCTTTTACTCTACAGCCCAGAAAGCACTTCAATTTCATGCTAGCTCCCTTTTAAGGGGAGAAGGAATGTCTGGTAAACGGGTTTCCCCCTTAATAAGAGCAGTGGCTCTCAGCTGGGGACGCCTTTGCCCCCAGGAACACATTCTGCTCTGTCAGGAGCCGGTTTGGCTTGGGCCGAGGCCGAGGTTGCTGCTGAACACCCAGCCGCACACGGACCGCCCCCACCGCGAAGGACGCTCTGGCCACAGGTCAACAGCGCAGATTGAGCAATGTGCCATGTAGGACGGCGTCGGAGTTAATATTCAACGTCCACTCCACATGCAGATGGGCACCCTGCCCTTCCAGCGCGGGACTTTGCCCTGGAATCCTGCTTTGGAGTCATTAGAACTCCCGTTCCTAGAATCGGGATTTACTTTCAAAAAAAAAATTTTTTTTTTTTTTTTTTTACTGTTAGACATTTTTAAATAACAATAAAAGAATGTGAAACTAGAGATGCTATTTTTTAAAAATGAGGGGTGCCCTGGCCAGGGTGGCTCCGTGGTTGGGCGTCCTCTCATGCACCGAAAGGTTGCCTGCTTGATTCTTGCTCAGGGCACACGCCTGGCTTTGGGGCTCAGTCCCTGGTGTGGGGTGTGCAGGAGGCGGCCCACTGATGTCTCAGCTTCACACCAATGTTTCTCTCTCCCCCTCCCCCTCCCCCTCTCCCTTCCTTTCTCTCTAAAATAAAAAATAAAAAATAAAAAATAAAAATATATATATATTAACATCTTTTTAAAAAAAATCAAGTTCCAAGGATGAACTGAATGGTTCTGGGGTTGGTCCTTGTTGGGACCATACTCCTCTGGGGACACTGAGGCCCGGGGACAGTCCCAGGCTGTGGGTCGGGCTCAGGAGAGAAGGATGTCTGAGGCAGAGGGTGAGTGGGCCGTTACAGAAATAGTCCCCCAATTCCACAGCGCGCTCTGCCCAGGCCTCACTGTGATGCGCGCTCAGTGAAATCGCCGAAGCTGGAGCCCTGCTCTCTGCGCCTTTCCTCGGCTGGAGATGCGGCCTCTCCGCGGCCCCCGTGACGTTGACTGCGCCGGGGAATTCCACGTCGGGCAAACGTCACCGAAGCCCTTCTGTGGAGGGACAGCCTCCTCTCTTGCCTCCCAGATCCCACCGTTGGGACGTTGCCCACCTCCGGGGAGACAGACGGCGTGGAGACAATGTGTGAGGATCCTTCCCTGCGGATGGCCGGATGCCCACGGCTTCCAGGCAGGACAGCGGGGACGCCGGCTGCTGGTCGCCTTCTGCCCACGGTCTTGTGAATGGAAGAGGAGTTTAACTTGGAAATGTGTAGGCTGGTGTGGCGGGTATCTAAAAGGTGGCACAGCCCGGCCGGTGTGGTTCAGTGGGTGGAGCATCAACCTATGACCCAGGAGGTCATGGTTCGATTCCCAGTCAGGGCACAGGCCCGGGTTAGGGGCTCATCCCCAGTGTGGGGCGTGCAGGAGGCAGCCGATCCATGATTCTTTTCCATCATGGATATTTTACTCTCTCCCTTCCTCTCTGAAATCAATAAAAATATATTTTTAAAAAAATAAACAAAATATGACACAAAAGTCCTTCCCAAATCGGTGCTGGGAAGAGATATAAACCATGGGATTCCGGAGGCACTTTCTGAGCCGTGACGATGGAAATGTTATCGTCAGTGAACAGGGACTCGAATGTGGAGGGAGCGCGGGCTGAGGGCAGGGACCGCGCCTGGAGACCAATGGGAGCCTCTGACTGGGACGGCGTTGTGTGCTGCCCTCGTGGGCACCTTGGCTGCTGCGGTGTTTTATGTGGTGCATCTGCAGTGCCCGAGACCTGCGGGAGGGGCCGGGGAGGCCCCTTGGGCATCAGGTCGTCTTCTAGGAGTGTCGTCTTCCAGAGAGACATCCTTTCTCCTCCTCCTCTCCTCTCCCCGGGGTTGGCGGGAGACAGCATCTCTGGGCTCCTCCCAACGACATCAGCTAACGGCACAGACTCTGTCATTTGGGAGGCCAGGGAGAAGTGGGGTGGGGGACAGGGAAGACAGAGCCACGGGACTGGAAGACGATTTAAAATAAGCAATCATTGCCTGGCTGGTGTGGCTCAGTGGTTGAGCATCAACCTATGAACCAGGAGGTCACGGTTCGATTCCGGTCAGGGCACAGGCCCGGGTTGTGGGCGCGATCCCCGATGTGGGGGCATGCAGGAGGCAGCCCGTCCATGATTCTCTCTCATCACGGATGTTTCTCTCTCTCTCCCTCTCCCTTTCTCTCTGAAATCAATAAAAATAGATTTTAAGAAATAACAAAAAAATGAAATGAGCAATCCTGGGCAGAAGGAGACTATGCTGGCTGCGGAGTAAGGACAGGCATCAAAGCGATGGCCGGAAGTCCGCGCTCCCGTCTCTCCCTGGTGGGTGGGCCATCTTTTATTCGTCTGTCCTGGTCGGCAACCTCTGGCGTCCGCACACTGTACTCGCTCTCTTTTTCATTTTCTATGAAAATATTGACTCAACTGCTGAAGAGGATACAGCCGAGGCTTTGAAGATGTGCAGACTGTGGAGAGGCCGGCCCCCTCCAACCTGGCAAGAGATACACATCACAGACACAGATGCACCCGCCATGTGGGTGGCAGCACAGACTGAACACGCATGTGCACACACGAACACACATGTGCACACATGAACACACGTGTGCACGCACATGCACATACACACATGGGGCTGCTATAAACTAGACAGTGGGGCAAATGGGATTTGTTCATATTCAGATGAATCCAGGATTCACAACCTTGGGAGTGGAATGGATGTGTGTCGTGGAGGTGGTGAGAAGGGAGGTTGAAGGAATAGACTTCCAAATGTGGACAAACATACTTCCTACTGTCAACTTGCTCAAAACAATGACTCCAACTCCAGTCAAACCCCAACGGGTCAGATCTTGATTTATTATTTCAATCAATTTTGTCCTTTTGGGGGGTTTCTAGTTTACAATCTTTTTAAAAAATATATATTTTTACTGATTTCAGAGAGGAAGGGAGAGGGGGAGAGAGAGAGAGAAACATCAATGATGAGAATCATGGACAGGCTGCCTCCTGCACGCCCCACATCAGGGATCGAGCCTGCAACCCAGGCATGTGTCCTGACCGCAATGTTGAACGGTGACCTCCTGGTTCATAGGTCAAAGCTCAACCACTGAGCCACGCCGGCCGGGCTGGTGGATACTTGTTCCTCCCCTACTGCTGATGGGTTCTGTGAGCTGGCTTCCTGAAAACGAAGGGAACTTCCTTATCAGTAGAGTGGGTAGGACTACAATTCCAGCTCTTTCAGCCCTAGAATCACTCTGCCTGACAGTAAGAGAAACAGGCCTTCAAGAGGCAGGTGAGGCAGCCCTGGTCCCAGAGCTTCTCTCTGAAGGACTTGGAGTTAGAGCAAAGGGTCGCACAATTTTTCCATCTGCTTCATTCATGCCTCGGGACCAGGTGAAGCAAGGGCCTCCCCTGTATGCGATGCAGGTACCTCACGAGGTGTCCTGGTCCAGGCAGGAGAGGTGGAGGTCGATTCCATGGAGATCAACCATGCCAAGTGCATCGCAAAACGCCTGGTGCAGGGCGGCTCCAGGGACAGGAAAGACCCTCCTACCTCTGCCGTCCCCAGTGTTCCTACCATCCTTGTGTGTCTTGCTTTTCTTTTTTTTTTTAATATATTTTATTGATTTTTTACAGAGAGGAAGGGAGAGGGATAGAGAGCTAGAAACATCGATGAGAGAGAAACATCGATCAGCTGCCCCCTGCACACTCCCTACTGGGGATGTGCCCACAACCAAGGTCCATGCCCTTGACCGGAATTGAACCTGGGACCCTTCAGTCCGCAGGCCGACGCTCTATCCACCGAGCCAAACCGGTTAGGGCGTGTCTTGCTTTTTAAGGAAATCCAACCTACGCCAACCTCTGCTTCGAAAACGGATGCATTCCCTCCTCCAAAAGGCTCTCCGCTTTCCAAAGGTGTCGTCCATCGCATTCGTTCCAGTTTTTGATCTGTCCTCCCAAGATTTCACACCCATGGGATCCACGATTAGGAGAGGGAGGCCAATCCATGCTCAACCTGAATACATATTGGCACAGGCACACTGTCCAGGGGGCAGGGATGATAAAAGCTGTGCAGAAAGTCTGGAAATACAGAGCCTATTAGCTATTTTTAAGATGAAAAACATTTTGACCACATTGTTTATATTTGCCTCCGTTTCAAGACTTTATGTATATCCTGCAGATCATAAATACAGTAAACAAGGATAAATGGTTTGCCATTGCGGAGGTAGTTCTCATGTTTTGCGTGCTTGGTTTAAAAGGAAAAAATAACAACACACCCACCCTATATTTTATGGTGGAATCTTTGTGTTTATAAGCAAAACCTCAAAAATTTACAGAGAAAGAAATCATTTTGACTTCCTTACTCAATATTGGCTCCATAAACCATGACCCAAGTTATGACAAAGCTGAACTTGATGGGTGATTGCGTGGTTTTGAGTACACTTAATATGTCCAGGATAGAGCAATTTTTTTTTTCAGTTTTTCCTAAATTTTGTCCTTCCCTGAAGTTTTAAAAATGTAATCATCAGGGCTAATTTTTCTTAGCATGTCTGAGCTCTACAATCTGGAAATTTAAAAAAATATATATATATTTTTTATTGATTTCAGCGAGGAATGGAGAAGGAGAGAGAGACAGAAACATCAATAATGAGAGAGAATCATGGATCGGCTGCCTCCTGAACGCCCCACACGGGGAATCTAGCCTGCCACCTGGGCATGTGCCCTGACCAGGCATCGAACCCTGACTTCCTGGTTCATAGGTCGACGCTCAACCACTGAGCCACGCTGGCCGGTCTGGACATTTTTGTTCTGAGCAATTTTGCTTTGAGTCTCATTCCTCATATACACACTGGAAACGAAAACAATTTCATTTTTAAAACATTTAAAAACAAACAAACTGAAAACTACGGAACAAGCTGCTCATTCGTTTGGTTCTTCGCAGGGTCAGGGCGTCGCCCGAGGGTTTAGGTCACATGGAAATGTAAGAATGTCTCTTCACTTTCTGTGCCCAAATTAACATGGTTTCCGGGTTCCGCAGCGGCCAACCGTGGCCAGCGTGGGCCTGAGTCAGCTCATCGGGTGTCATCGGGGTGATGGAGCGGACGCCCCTCCCTCTCCACACAGAGTAAATCACGTGTGTGTGATTCCACGCGACCACTGGTCTTTCCGGCGAAAGCAGACAAGTGGCCACGATGGGTGGGAATGAGACCACAGGCGGTGGGGGAGGGGACAAAAGGGAGAAGGGAGGAGGGGCATAGGAACTGGCTGGCGTGGCTCAGAGGCTGAGCACGTACCTATGAACCTGGAAGTTACGGTTCGATTCCCGGTCAGGGCACATCCTCAGGTTGCGGGCTTGAACCCCAGTGGGGGGCGTGCAGGAGGCAGCTGATCCATGATTCTCTCTGATCATCGATGTTTCCATCTCTCTCTCCCTCTCCCTTCCTCTTTGAAATCTCTCTCTCTCTCTCTCTCTCTCTCTCTCTATATATATATATATATATATATATATTTTTTTTTTTTTTTAAAGAATGGGATGTGGGAGGGGAAGAAAGTCTTGTGATGAAAACATTACTGAAAGCCACACAGCCGCAAGCCAGGCACCTTCCGTGCCTAACACCTGCCTTTGTGCTGCAGCGTCTGAGACGGCTCTCCAAGTAGCGGCAACAGGCAGGCGTGTGGTGGGACCGGGGGAGGATGTGTGTGTGTGTGTGTGTGCATGTGCACGCATGCAATGGCCAGAGCAGGGGGTGCTAGGGGTGTGTGTGGGGCGGGTGTTGGGTGTGCCTGGGCCGGGGATGGGGTATGGGGAGTGGAGGTGATGCCACTGATTTCAAAATCAATGATCTATTTGTACAAGCCTTTCTGATGAGTCAGGTGCCTCAAGGGCCAGGCCGGAGCCGGGCTGGCCAGCCTCCGGAAAGGGCGACTGGCTGGTGTTGCTGGACAGGGTCAGGCAAAGGGCTTGTCCTCGAGGGGTCCTGGAGCCACGGCCCGGAGCCTGCAGCATATCGGGGGACAGGGCGGTCAGTGGTCCTCAAGGGAAGAGCTGGGATGAGGCCGTGCTCCCCAGCCGTGATGTCAGGAGAGGAACATGGGGGGTCCCATCCCACCCCCTCTGCTAGAGAGAAGGCCCAGGGCGCCGTGGCTGAAACAGGGCCGGTGGCCCTGGGAATCCTGGCCACAGAGAAACCTCTGGCGCAGCCTCGGCCCCGGGTTTCCCAGTCACGGCCCCATTGCCATTTGGGGGCGGGGGCTGGGGGTGGGACAGCTCTTTGCTGTGGGCCGCCCTGTGCCACTGAGCAGCATCCCTCACTCCACTGACTAATCAGGGGTCCTCAAACTTTTTAAACAGGGGCCAGGTCACTGTCCCTCAGACCGTGGGAGGGCCGGACTACAGTTAAAAAAAAAACAACTATGAACAAATTCCTATGCGCACTGCGGGCCCGGGACGCGTCGGCTGCTAAGCAGGACAGGCAGCGGCACCCGGCGGGCCGGATACATGTCCTCGGCGGGCCGCCTGTGGCCCGCGGGCCGTAGTTTGAAGACGCCTGGAATAAATGTTACGGAGACAGAAAGAGTCTTTCCCCAAATGTAGACCGTCTAGGGGGGCCTGCCTTCACTGACCCGGCTTTGTGGGTGCACGTGTGGGACTGACCACTTCAGAACGCTCCAGAGCGGCCAGCGCTTGTTTGCACAGTCAGTCCAAATTCCAAGCGCACAGGCAGGGGCCACAGCTGAGTGAGGGCGGACACGGAGCCGCCCAGCCCCGGCCTCGGAGAAGCCTCTGCGGCGGGGACGTGCGCCTGGGAGGCCCTAGCTGCCCCGGCAGAGCCGTCCACTCCCAGGTCCCCCTGTCCACCGCGCACCCACTCTGTGGCGGGTTCTGTGCTGCTGGGACAGGGCGGGGAGGAAGGACCCTGGAGGTGGGGGCAGCATAGCAATGGAGGTGACCGCAGGGGGCCTGGCCTTCCTGGGGGGGACTCGCCCAGAAGCTCAGAGGGATCCGCGTGGGGCTCCCCGTGTCAGGCCACCTCTAAGGCGGGCGGGGGAGGGGGGTCTAACCTCTGTGTTCATATGTTTTTTATGAAAATTTCAAAAGCAAGATTTAAAATATATATATATATGTGTGTGTGTGTGTGTGTGTGTGTGTGTGTGTGTGTATAAATTGATTTCAGAGAAGAAGGGAGAGAGAGAGAAACATCAATGATGAGAATCATGGATCAGCTGCCTCCTGCACGCCCCCACTGGGGATGGAGCCCGCAACCCAGGCAGGTGCCCTGACCGGGAGTCCAACCCTGACCTCCTGGTTCAGAGGTCGATGCTCAACCACTGAGCCACACCCGCTGGGAAAAATAAGATAGTTTTTCTTTACAGGGGCCCCTCAATTGCATCAGTCAGAGGCCCCCACAAGCCTGACCATATCCCCATCTTTTAGCTGCCTGTACCTGACAGAATGGGGTCCTCTTTCAAAATCTATCAGCTAGGAGCAGGAGGAAAACGCATCTGGTTTTAATTCACTGACAGCATGAAAAAAAGAAAATGACATCAACTCCCCCAAAAATAGAGGAATGGGGATACCAACTCTGGACACCCCCTGGGTGGTTCCTTGGCTGCTGGGGCAGAGGCTGGGGTCTGAGTCGCCCACACCGGGGTGGGGAGAGAGGCAGAGGGCTGAGGAGGGAAGCCCAGTCTCTGGTGAGGAGGGGCTGGCTGAGCAGCTGGCCAAACCCCCGGGGGTGGAGGCTGGGGCTGGGAGCTGCGGGCCCGCCGGCCGCCCCCCGGGCCATTGTGAGCCCCTATTGATCAGGCCACAAAGCTATAGGGCTGCAGGCAGGTGAAGCTCAGGGGTGCGAAGCATCCACGGGCCCCTCCCTGGTTATTTATGGGATGAGCCCTCCTGGCCTGGCCCAGTCACCCCGGCGGCGTGTTTAACGAGGGTTCGGGGCGCTCTTCCCTCGCTGGTTAACTTTAAGTATTGGAAATGGGATGGATGCGCCCATAATAATATTATGATTCATACAAACCTCTTCTCGGGCAACTCGATCTATTTCATTACCTCCTTTCTAGCCAATGTATCGATTTCTGTGTTGCGGTTTTATAACACAATTTCAAGGCTGTTGTGGGCTTAATGAGCCGTGTTCTGAGGATGTTTAAAAAGATTTGAAGCTATTGTGGAAATAAATATTATGGATCACCCCCTCGCGAGACATTTCTCCCTGCCTCCCTCCCGGCCCCCCCCCTCCCGTCCTCCTCCTCCTCCTCCTCCTCCTCCTCCTCCTCCTCGCCCCCGCCCCCAGCACGCCCCTCCTTGGCATGGGTCTGGGGGGTGGGGGGAGGGCGCCCACAGAAAGCTGAGGGCTGCAGCCCTGCGGCCCTTTGTGGCCCGGATCAAAGGGCCTGAGCGACACAAAGGCGGCCCCACTCGGCCACACACAGCCGCACCTGCAGCCAAATGTCCGTGCGGCTTGGCTTCCGCGGGGCCAGCGTGCGGGGAGCCCCCTGGCGCTGGTGGGAAGTGATGGGGCGGCGGGCCCGTGGCTTTCCATTAGCTGCCCTGACTCTGCACCTGTGGGCCCTCCTCCCCGCCTTCAGGGAAGCTGACAGGTTTCATTAACTTTCAGAAGAACTTCCCAGCGCGCGGGCCGCCGTTTATTTTGTATTCACGGGAAACGGAAACCGAAAAAGCCCACGTTTACACACTTGCCAACCCCGGCGACCTCCCTCCCTCGGGGGCGCCCCAGTCACGCTCAGCCGCCTCCTTTCCTAAGATGGACGCTGAGCAGAGAGGGAGCTGGGAGTGCGGGGATA
Source organism: Plecotus auritus (assembly GCF_963455305.1). NCBI lineage: Eukaryota > Metazoa > Chordata > Mammalia > Chiroptera > Vespertilionidae > Plecotus > Plecotus auritus. Next base: position 58,692,507 of record NC_137785.1, read on the forward strand.
GGTCAACGGGAGCGAGCGGCGTTCAATTGTCTGATATTTCAGAGGAACCCCCCAAAGACCTTCCAGATCGCACAGACGTTGGGGTTCTTGGAGAAGCCATTGCTCCCGGAGAGAGAGCATTTGCTGGCAACCCAGGGAGCCTTGGCCGCCGGGAGGTCTCCCAAACCTTGTTGATAAAAGGAGACATAAAGCCCCCTCCCTCCCTCCCCCCCAGAAGCATCTTCAAACCTTGCCAGGGACTCTGGGGGGCAGGGAGTGGGGGACCCCGGGGGGCGTGCCTGCCCCCTGCTTAGACATTGCAGGCTAAGCCCCCAACACATTGGAAAGAACAAATGTTGGCTTTAGTAAAATACACGCTTACCGGGGGAAATGTTGTTACAAAACCCAGCACAGCTTTATATAACGTCATCATTAGAAAGATCCTAAGTGGGGACCAAGGATTAGGATGTTGGGGGGCAAGGCGGGGGTAAGAGATCAACCAAAGGACTTGTATGCATGCATATAAGCATAACCAATGGACGCAGACACTAAGGGGGTGAGGGCATGTGCAGGGGGGTGGGGGTGGCTGGGGGTGGTCAATGGAAGAAATAGACAGATGTAAGACTATACGTAATACTCTAAATTTTTTTTTAAAAAGGGGGTTAGGATGTGGCTTATGCCCTGGTTCGTTGTTCACGGCGCTGGGCATCGTTTTTAGGTTTGATGTCTCATGACAGATGGAAGCCCACAGCTATGACAGCCCGTGTCACATCAGTGGCCTGGTGCTGACAGTCCGGCCACAGAGTCAGCCAGGCGGGCTGCGTGTTCGCTTAAAAGCATCACTTTTGGGAGTTTCCCTTTGTGTGCCCAGCACCCTCCCCACGCGGCGGGGATCGCCTTGCAGGAAGCTCCGAAGGGGAGCCATGATGGAAAGCAGGGAGGAGAATATTACACTTGTCATTTGGGCAGACAGATGGGATGCCTGCCCTTAGATTTAATCAGGGGCGGACAGGCAGGTAGGACGCCGGCATATTTCAGTCGGAGTCTCTTTCTTTTCAGGAAAGAATGAAACCACTTAATATTCAGTATATCGTAACCCTCCCTCCCCCCGTCCCCCGCCAACAGCCCGTGGATGCCGGGGTGCCTCGTGATCCCCAACGCTTCACGTTGTCTCATGTCTGATGGCATCACCAGGGCCAAGTTCATCTCAGGGCTAGGGAGTCCACGTGGGAACACATCTTTTACTCGATGGGTCTCGGGCCGAGAAAAAACGACAAAAACTCTGAGTGTGTGTGGGTGTGCGTGCCCATCTATGGGGTTCACAAAACCAACGGAACAAAGGCTGCTGAAGGCGCCGGAACACACCCCCATCTCCTCTTACAGAGGCGCAGCCGCACATGAACGGGGCAGCCGTGTGGGAGTCACCAGTCTCTGACCTCATGCTTTCTCCGCTCACCTTTTTAGAAGGATGTTGCTATCAATTGTTTCTCTTTTCTCCCCAGAAGCACAGCGCACTATCTGCTCCCACCGAGGCGGGCCGAGGGGTGCGGGCCGGGCGGGTTTTAATAGCAGGCGGAGCTTATATTACCTCGCTGGAAACAGGACCTCCCCACCCCCTTCCACGGCCAGTCCCTCGGCACCCCCACGGCAGCTCGTTGGTGAGACAGAGGCCTGTGGGGCCCTCGAAAGGGATCCACAGCCATCTTTTCACCCACAGCCTCTCGCGTCGCATGATGGGCTGCCCAACAGGTGCTCCTTGTGCCGGCCTGACTTCCGAGGGCCAGGCCAAGGGTTCATTCTTGCGTCATTTCCCGTTCGCCTCGCGAACTTGTCATTTACTAACCGGCAGCGGCTGCCAAGGAGGCCCAGCTGCTCCCCGAGCGATCGAGGGGCGCGTGTCCGTCCCAGGAGGAGGCCAGGGCAGGGGACAGCACCTCTGCCCAGCCCGGAGGGAGAAATGGGAATTCCCGGGCTGGAGGGCAAGGCGGGGCGCAGCCGGGAGGGAGCCCCGACATGGCCTGGGGAATGCCGTCCTCTGAGGCTGCCTGAGATGGGTGATCTCGGACCCCACTGGGGAAGCTTCAGGAAGGAATGGCCCGGGTTTTACAGGAGCCGAGAAAGGATCTTCGCAATCACAACAAAAACCACCCGAGAAACACGATGCAGAAGGAAAGGGTTTTTTTAAATTTGCACTTTCCCGTCCGGCCAGGGTCACAGGCTAATGGGCTGTCTTTGTCCACTTCCGAATCCGCCTCCTTTTAAGGTAACCCGGGAGAGAGCCGGGGGGAGTCACGTTTGGCGGCGGAGATTCGTGGACTGGATGGCTCATCAGCATCAAGTTGGAAGGACGGGGCCGGGGGTTGGGGGGGAGAGAACACAGGAGACCAGATTCCCAGTTTCCAGATTGCGAGGACTGCGGGGGCCCGGGTTCCTGCCCCAGAGATTCCGATGTGGGGGGCTGGCACGGGGCCTGGGGGTATGCGTTCTGGGGAGCATCAGCAGTTTCGGATGCTCGGGGCCTGGAGTCCCCTTCCTCACTGTTAGCTGCTCCTCCGGCCTCAGTAATCCTACCTCGGCAATGGCCCCTCTCCCGTCTCCTCGCTCACGGGGCTCCCAGGAGGGGATCGCCACGTGGCCCCCCCTCTGAGCACCTGCGGAGCCCGCTGTTCCGGGAAGGGACGCCTGTCTTCCTCAGGAAATGACACTTACATGGCAGAGAGCAGACGAGGCCACGGAGCAGCGACCCCTTTTGCGGGGCCGTCATTCTTGGCCTCTGGTCTCTTTGGCCAAGGATGCCTCTGGGTCCCTACCTGGGAGGTGGTGGCCTGGGCACAGTGGGCGCTTTGCCCAAAGACGGGAACTCAGGCAAATCCTCCCTGGGGGGTGGGGAGGGGACCGAGGGTTAGGAAAATCTTGGCAGCATCAGTAGCAACCCTCAGCCGTCTCCAGACCAGAAGCCAGCCTGGGGCCAGGGGCCAGAGTGAGGGAGAGGGACGCTCCGTTTCGTCTGCCCGCAGACTCACCGAGCGATCGGAGTCCTTAGGTGGGAGCAGGCACAGGCCCTCAGCTTCCAGGGGGGCGAGCCGGACGTCTCGTGGGCGTCTGAGACGAAGGTGGGTGTCGCTAGAATAGCAGGGATTTATGGGGAGATCGCCTCGTCTTGTTGGCCACCTGTCCCCCAGGCCAAGCGCACAAGGAAGAGCTGTGTTCGGGAGACGGTGGCTCCTTAGCCTTCGAGCCTGGTCGTTCCCGTGTGGAGGGCCCCCCGGAGCCTTTCGGCACTGAACCATGGCTGCAAGAACTGTGCCGGGAGCGAAGCCGTGTTGATGACACGCATGCCGCACGGTGTCCCCTGGGGTACATCTGTCCACACGTGGGCCGGCGTAGCCGCACTGAGTGCTGGTGCGCATGGACTTCGTTGGTTTTTTAAATACATATTTTTAGAGGAAAGGAGAGGGAGAGAGAGAGAGAGAGAGAGAGAGAGAGAGAGAGAGAGAAACATCCATGATGAGAGAGAATCATGGATCGGCTGCCTCCTGCCCCCGCCCCCCTGGGGATCAAGCCTGCAACCCAGGCATGGGCCCTGACCAGGAATTGAACCGTGACCTCCTGGTTCATAGGTCGACGCTCAACCCCTGAGCCACGCCGGCCCAGCGGGCACTGACCTCGTTTATATGAGAGACTCCATCTGTTCTGCTCTTCGAGCCTCTTGGGCTGGGTGGTGGGGTGGGGGGGTGAGTGGAAAGGTTTCTTGGCTCCACACACCAGAGAACCCGCTCTCACCAACAGTCTCTGGATGGGAAATCGTCTTTGCTTCTGGGTCGAACAAAGGCGCCCCATCTCCTTGCAGTGAGGGAAGATGCTCACCGGCCTCTCGGAGAAAACGTGCTTTCGTTCTTTCTCGGCATCAGTGGGGGCCTTTCTGGGGGTGGACGCTGCTGACGGGCACCCAGAGGTTTCTAAGAAGGAAATGCCACGCCAGGCAGACCAGGCAGCTTGCAGGGTCCGGAGAGGTTGGCTGTGGCAGCCAGGAGGAGTAAGACTGAGATGGGGAATGCCTCAGAGTGCCCGCAAAGCATAATCTGTGATGTGTTTTTTCCATGATTCATGCCTACTTCATTGATCCCAGCCCCACAGCGGAAGGTCCCAGAGAAGATTACTCCTGTTGGACAGATGAGGAAGTCGAGGCCCAGACAGGGGACGTCTCTTACTCAAGGTCACACAGCAAGTTTAATGAGACAGGGCATATTGTTCAGGAGGGAGGTGCCATCGTTTGAGGTGCCATTCAAAGATTTCAGTCTGTTGAACTGTTACACTCTTGTTAGGGAGATGATCATCTTTGTTTGGGGCGGGGAGGGGGGGTGATGTTTCCCAAGTGCTCGTATTTACCTTACCATTCATTCATTTGAATCATCCGTTCTTTCCTTCAATCATTCTACAAGTATCGAGCCCTTAACGTGAACCAGGCACCTAGGAGCTAGGGATACAATGATCAGCAAAGCAGACATGGGCTGTGCCCTGATGGGACTTTTGGTCTAGAACCGTGGTCGGCAAACTGCGGCTCGCGAGCCACATGCGGCTCTTTGGCCCCTTGAGTGTGGCTCTTCCACAAAATACCACGGCCTGGGCGAGTCTATTTTGAAGAAGTGGCGTTAGAAGAAGTTTAAGTTTAAAAATTTTGGCTCTCAAAAGAAATTTCAATCGTTGTCCTGTTGACATTTGGCTCTGTTGACTAATGAGTTTGCCAGCCACTGGTCTAGGAGGAGAAACAGACATTAAACCAATAATCACAGATAACTACCTGCTTAGAAGGCACAGTTAGTGATCTGACGGGAGAGTTTATGGCGGTATATAGACATCTGGCCAAGTGTGGGAGTGAGGCTGGGTGTATCAGCCAGGCGAGGTGATGTTTTGCTGTGTAACAAATAGCCCCAAAAATATCAGACTGGTCTCTGGCCCAGAGAGAGGAGAGGGGCCAGGTGGTGTTCACCTTGGCTTCAATATGAGAAAACAGGAGCCGGAGGGTGAAGGTCTAGAGGGGCTTTAGGGAGTGGGTGCTTCTGTATCATAACACGCAAGGTGGCAGAATGTCCGTTGTCTTGGAAGGAACCCGGACCAGAGAGATGAGCTGCTTGGCCCGAGCATGGCAGCGAGGAGAAGACTCAAAGCTTCGAAACCTCTCCCTCAGACCATGTCTGGTCCCCACTGCCCACAGCGCCTCCCCCTGGCACCGGGAGAGTCCTCGCATCCTTGCTCAGCCCTCGTCGGGCCATGCTCATGAGGGCAAGGCTCAATTAAATTTCACGAATGAAAATTCTGGTCCAAGGGAGCGTGCAGTTTTGTACTCCCAATCGCTAAGGTGAGCCTCTGGGTCGCGCTCCTGAGGAAACTTCCAGAAGAGGATGTATGTGTGTGTCCACCAAGAATGCAATGTTGGGGACACCGAAGGGAAATTTCAGAAGGGGCTGCTGGAGGCAGCCGGGGTGGGGTGCCTTTCCCACACTGAGCTCCTCTCCCCCAATTAGCATACAAACACATTGTTAGAGGCATAACCTTTCCTCATAAAATGCCACAGTCTCAGGAAGACAGTGGGAATTATTAGATATTAACTCACGCCTAGTTGCCCTGACAGCTCGCGGCCGATGTGCACACCAGGTGAGAATTAATATGCCATAATTCACGCTCCGTCATGCATTACTGCTCCCATAAGATACGCGAAGAATAACCTATTCTGGTGAAATAACTGGGATTCTCAGAGTCCTCCTGGCCAAGTTATAAATAGTTAGGTTAGGATCCAGAATTTTTTTTTTATTACTAAATTTGAAAGAAATTGCATATATGTATCCTCATCTATAATTACCGTGAACATTTTCCCTAAGTCCTAACATTAAGTTCGGTCATATTCCATGTTTTAAAATTGAACGGAAGCAAAAATCACATAATTTTCTTGAGACCGAAATAGAAATGTCTTTCCCCTATCTATAATTGTGTGTGGTACTATGGCGTGATATGGCTTATACGGACGATGGCTTAGGAGAAGCGAAATAGGCCTGACGTAGAGGGGTGCAGAATGGACACCGGGGAGGGGGGTGGCAGGGGGGCTGGCGGATATTCCATTTATGAAGAGTTTGTGTCTCTCTGGACAATTATCCTTACTCACAAATGCCCGTTTTCCTAGCCAAAGAGGCGAGTAGGAGGTACTCTCTGAGCTCCAGAAGCTTAAAGGGAGGATATCGATGTCGGTGATGAATGAACCTTCTCTCACAGAGCGAAGACCTCCAAAAAAACGGGGAGAAGGACCAGAGAGTCCTGGGAAAGAGCTCTGGGGGCCCCGTGACAGACTCGGGCCCGTGAGACCGTCACTAAACCATCCATGTGTGCAGGGTGTGTTTATCGCGTCCCTTCCTGCGGACCAGGGGCCGGTCCTGCCATCAACACTGAGACGCAGGCAGTCTGCTGAGGGAGATGGGAATATCGACGACGGTGACGCCGCAGGGCCGACGCCATGGTAACACAAGTGCTCGGGAGGGAGCCGTGCCCATCTCCGACCGGCCCTGGTAAGCTGATCCAGGAAAGCTTCACGGAGGAGGCGACACCCGAGAGGAGTCTGAAACGAGGCAGAAGAATGGGCCAGATAAAATACTGGGGTTCAGGGGCAAGGGTGAGGGGGCGGGAGACATCATCAGGAGAGGTGGGTGCAAACAGGAGCCGGAGGGTGAAGGTCTAACAGACCATGGAAAGGGGCTGGTGTGTGGCCCTGACTGGACGAGGTTGTGTTTTTGTTTTTGAATATGTTTTTACTAGAGGCCCGATGCATGAAATCCATGCAAGAATAGGCCTTCCTTCCCCCGGCTGCCGGCACCGGCTTCCCTCTGGCACCCGGGACCCAGGCTTCCCTCGCAGCCCGGCTTCATCCGGAAGGTTGCCTGGAAGGACGTCCAGTCTAATTAGCATATTACGCTTTTATTATTATAAATTGATTTCAGAGAGGAAGGGAGAGGGAGAGAGAGATAGAAACATCAGTGATGAGAGAATCATGGACTGGCTGCCTCCTGCATGCCCCACACCGGTGATCGAGCCCACAACCCAGGCACGTGCCCAGACCGGGAATGGAACCATGACCTCCTGGTTCAGAGGTTGACACTCAACCACTGAGCCGTGCCAGCTGGGCTGTTTCCCATGCATCTTCAGTTTGGGTGCCCCCAAAAGCAAAACCTAAGCAAACAACCTGGGTACAGATCATTTATTTGAAATATGGTCCAGGAGACAAGAGTTGAAGCAGCAGGGAGAGTAAGCAGGGAGGAAAGGAAAGCAAAAAAAAAAAAAAAAAAAAAAGTGATCGAGCTGGTCACTGGGCACAGGGGTTCCATGGCACGGAGACTGTCCCGGAGCCGCGCAGGACTCATCACAGTCTTGTTCTTCCTGTGGAATGAGGTTGGGGCTCCCTACAGGCTCTCACCCCAAAGGGAGGGTGGCCCACGGAGTGTGGGGACCCAGGGGCTGTGCCTGCACCGGGCTGACAGCTGGTCCCGCCTCCCAGAACACCCGAGGTACACACGTGGAGAGCTGGTGCGGGAACGCCGTCATTGGAGGGAGAACTGTCAATCACTCCTGTGCAGAAACCAGCTGGGCCAGGGGTGCCTCTGACGTCCAGCTCTGAGAAATGGTGGGTGTGTGGTAGCCAGAGGCGGTTGCACCCCAAGGAGTGGTGCTCTGCCCTCCCCCAGGCGGCGTGGTGGATGGAGGGGGTGGGTGAAGAGGGCCAGCCTGGCCTGAATGACCCTCACCTCTCTCCCCCACCCACCTGCCCACCATTCCCAAGGACGCTCTTCACCCTTGTCTCTGGGAAACGGTCCAGGTGCGGAAGTCCTTCCGCCCCCACCCCCAGCTCCAGTGTCCCGTCAAGTGAACCTTGTTTCTAGTTTCCTTGGCTGGTCATCTGGCTGGAGGGGCTGGAGCGGCCACTGGCCCCAGAGCTGTGGCCTCTCGGCAGGCGTGCTTGTGATTAGAGCCCGTTGGTGGCGGTGGAAGGAGGAAGGGGAGGAGGGGGATGGCTTTAGGGTCATTCTCAGAACTGATGGTCCATCAGCCTCACTGCCGCGTGCCCCTGACCCTCCCCAGACTGCGGCCCAGGGAACCCCCCTGCACCCCCCTCGCCATTTTGCTTCCATGGAGGCCCAGGTGGAACAGCAGGAGGTCAAAGGTCAGGGGTGGGGTGGGCTCCCTCTGCAGGCCTCCTTGCCCTCTCCTCTCCCCAGCTTGCCTGAAAGCGATGCAGCGATGTCAATTGTCTCCTAGCCCGGCGACTTGGCGAACCCAATCAATCCATAGGAAAGAGCAAATGAAACTGATGGATCCCCGTATCGTTGATGATGGATGCTATTTGCCCGGGATGGCTCTCGGGAAGCGCCTGCCACGGGCCATCGATAGTCTTTTGATCCCGCGTCCCTGAATGCTGGGCTTCCGCGCTCCCCCCATGGCTGATCTCCAGTGGTCCCCGAGCTGGTGCCGCAGGAAAACGAGATGGTGCGACGGGCCCTCCTGCCTGGGTGGGTGGCCGCGGCTCCCGGTGCAGGGACTTTCAGCAGAGGCGGCTTCCTGCACAAACCACCCAGGCCTCCCACCCGGACCCAAGGTGCTGCGCGGGGTCCTCCCAGGACACCTGGCACCGTGTGCAAGGGCACTAGGTGGGTGCGGAGAATATCCGCTACTATCTGTGGAGCCTCTGTTTTCCGCCTCTTATTTGATTTTAGAGTCACGGGGACCACAGAAGGCTGATGTTTTCAACCGCTCTATTTTGTGACAAGGCCGCAGGGGTTCAGAGAGGTTGAGGAACTTGTCTGAGGTCACACAGCAAGGCCAGGGCTGAGCTAGGACGCCAGAGGCCCGAGGAGGGGATGGAGAGTCTGGATGGGAAGGTCAAGTTGGGTCTGAGATGCTTATGGGCCCGTCAGGGATGCTGCCTGCAAGGCACTTGGACAGGAGGGTCCGGACCCCCTGACAACCTCCTTGTACCCAAAGGATTGACAGCTCTGTGTCACCTGGGTTTGTTCTGCCTCAGTACATTCCCGGGAACCTCCCCAGGGTGGGGCGCAGACAACCCTGTCCGTCTCCCACGAAGACCCACAAACAGGTGAGCACCCCCTCCAGGGGCCTCTCTGGCCACCCCCAGCCCAGAGCTCCCTCTCTTTCCCCTGCACTCACAGCGTCACCTCTTCCTGGGGGCTCCTTGTGGGATTGCTGCTGTGTGATGGACAGACGCACAGCTGTCTCTGCGGGATTCCCCCCTCAGGAACGTGGGCCGCCTCCTTTCCTCGCACCCCCTCCCCGTGCCCGGGGCTCTGTGGCCAGCACACTGATCAACGAGCGGGTGCTGCCCCCGGAGAAAGCTCTGGGGCGTTCTGCTTTGTCCTGGGTGTCTGCAGAAATGGGCACCTGCCCCACGGGGAATGGAACCGTGACCTTCTGGTTCATCGGTCAACGCTCATCCACCGAGCCACGCCGGCGGGGCCAGCTGACTCCCTCTATGGCTTCATCTCACCACCCCCATCACCACCACCTCCCCAACGTCCACACGTCATGCCTGCCTTCCTCCCGCCCCCCGCTGCTACATTTGATCCATGCTCTATGAGTAGACGCATGAAATGCCGATTTTCTGTAAAAAGAACCCCCGCTCCTGCCCAAGTTTCAACCTGGGGATGGTCAGCGCAGGCAGCCATGCTCGGCTCCCTGTGGGGCTGGGCGAGCTGACGGCCCACGGCTCCTGGCCCCAGAGTCCCTGCCTGCCTGCTGCCTGCTTTCACCCCGTCTCTCTCTCCGAAGAGCATTTGTTTTTGTTTTGTCCTGCTCCAGCAGAGAAGGTCTGACTAGGGGGTAGGAGCTGGTTCTTTCTGTTTCTTGTGAGCATGACCCATCCAGGACGCGTGGGGCAGCTCTGCCCCTTACTTTGGGGGGAGGTGCCCCAGATTCCCCATCAGCCTAGAACAGCCGTGGGCAAACTACGGCCCGCGGGCCTGATCCGGCTGTTCTATCCGGTTCTCTTGCTCTCCCCTCCGCTCCTTTCCTTTGAATTTATATGAGTTCACACAAACACTCCATCCATTCTTTTGTTCCGGCCCTCCGGTCCAGTTTAAGGACCCATGGTGGCCCTCTAGTCAATAAGTTTGCCCACCCCTGGCCTAGACTGTCAGTCCCTTTCTTTATCTATCTATCTATCTATCTATCTATCTATCGATTTCAGAAAGGAAGGGAGAGGGAGAGATAGACACATCAATGATGAGAGAGAACCACTGATCCACTGCCTCCTGCATGCCCCTCACTAGGGATCGAGCCCACAACCCAGGCATGTGCCCTGACCGGGAATCGAACCCGGGACCCCTCACTCCGCAGGCTGACGCTCTATCCACTGAGCCAAGCTGGCTAGGGCCATCTGTCCCTTTCTAACCCAGGAAATTAATCTCCTTCATGAACGAAAGGCTTACTAGGTAACCTTAGAGCCTCTTTTCTTAGCAGAGCCTCAACCTTTCCTTCTATAAAACGATGATGCTGATGAGGGGTTCCCATCAGAGGAGTTTGCGTATTCAAGCTGACGTGTGAGAGCATCATCGAGCTCCTAGGGCAAGCCCGCCTCATTCGGGCTTGATTGAGAGGTGACTCCATGGGTCAAGCACGCCCCGGTGCTAGCCTGCAAGGCCTCCCCCGAGCACTCGCTAAGAGCGGCCTCTCCCCCGCCTTTGCCGCCAGGTGAATTCTACACGCAGCTCTTTGTCTATAACAGAGTTCCTCAGCCTCGGCCTCCTTGTCATTTTGAGATCATTCTTCATTCTTTGTCTTAGTGGCTTGTAGGGTGCTCTGTGTCCCTGGCCACCTCCCCCTTGTTGGACAACCAACAAGATCTTCAGATGTTGCCCAATGTCCCCTGGGGCCGGGGTGCAAAATCGCCCCCAGCGGAGAGCATGGCCCTACAACATGAGCACATGGCATTGTACTTGTTACTGGTCTTCTGTTCCAACTCTGAGCTCCTTCCGGCCAAGGCTGTGTTTGTTCGTTTCTCTGGCACCCAGGAGGAGTGTGGAATTAATGACATCGTAGGAGACATAGTAGGTCTGTAGGTCCGATGGATGTTTTGTACTCGTATACTGGAGTCATCCGCTTACTCATCAATATTCATCCATCGCTGGCAGGGGCAGGCGCGTCTGTTCCGGGCATCCGTGGGAGGCCGTGGCGGTCAAGGGCAGAGCCTTATGGAACTTAGTCTGGTGGGAGCAGGCTGGTCAGCAGAGATGTGCAACGAATAATGGACAAGTAAGCAAGGTAACGCCCAGTGGCGGCTAAAAAATAGTATCGATTAGGTGTTTTGTCACCAAAAAGGATTTATCTGGGGGAGGGGGAGTCAGGGGAGGAGGGGAGAGAGAGGTTGCAACACATTGCCAAGACGGAGGGGTATTCACAGAAGAAAAAAAGCAAGGTGCTTTATCATAAACCTAGAGTTCCACTTGTAGGGTTCTCGGGATTTTGCCAAGTATGAGAACATCTCCGCGCCCTAGCTCTGCTCTGCCCATGGGCCCAACCGACCGACTGTCAAAGTCCCACTTAATCTTCTTAAAAGTTTTTTGGTTAATCCTCACCCAAGGTTATTTTTCCATTGATTTTTAGGGAGAGTGGAAGAGAGAGAGAGAGAGAGAGAGAGAGAGACATCGATGTGAGAGAAACGCAACTCCTGTGACCAAGGTACGTGGCCTTGACTGGAATTGAACCCGGAACCCTTAGGTCTGCAGGCCGACGCTCTATCCACTGAGCCACACAGGCTAGGGCAGGGGTGGGCAAACTTTTTGACTCGAGGGCCACCATGGGGTCTTAAACTGGACCGGAGGGCCAGAACAAAAGCATGGATGGAGTGTTTGTGTGAACTAATATAAATTCAAAGTAAAGGAGCAGAGGGGAGAGCAAGAGAACCGGATAGAACAGCCGGATCCGGCCCGCGGGCCGTAGTTTGCCCACGGCTGGGCTAGAGCCTAGTCGGCCCTGATCATCAACAATGATCAACTCTATGAAGAAAATACTTAAAGGGCCAAGGACAGACACCGGTGAGCGTGGGGGTGTCTTGGCCTGGGTGCACGGGGACTCCTCTCCGACAAGGTGACACTGAGCTGCCCCAACACTAGTTGGGAAGCAAGAAGCACCCACCTTGCCTCTCCCACCCACCTCCTGGCGCCCGGCACCTGGAAGGACCCAGTGAGTGCCTGTGGGTAGAGTGACTTCTCTCTGCCTTCTGTGCAAAGGGGAGTGGGGGCCGGAAGTGTCGGATTCCAGTATAAGTTCTAGAAACATCCGCCAGTGGGGAGTGCGCGTAGGACGTTGGTGGGCAATGTCTGAACCAACGCCTCACTCGTCCTGTCTCCACTCGGTCCTGTTTTTACAAAGAGAGTTTAAACAAAAAAAAAACAAAAAACAGCCCGGGACCATAATCTCCTCTGCAAATCAATCACTTAATCACACGTCCATCATCATCACGGTCATTTAAAACCTGAAACCGCATCGAGACACGCTGGCCACTTCCTGGGGCTCAGGTGTGAACCCCAGGACCGGCAGGGGGGACTATTCCAGCTTCCTACCCAGCGATCTCCCCGGCCGATCAAATGCGTGCTCCGAGGACCGGGTAACATTACCATTGTGCTTGGATGAGAAGGTCCGTTCCGTTCCGGCCCCCACCCAGCAGCCGGGGAGGGCGGAGTGGGGGGGGGCGCAGGAAAAAGAGCTTAATCATTAATAACACTAACTTGCATTTCGAGAGCCTTGAAAATGAGAATTTTGCCCTTTTTTCCCTGGGAGTAAATTGGGTCAGCGTGTTCCCAGAATTTACATTTCAATTAAAAATACAATAATAACACATTGTGCGAATCGCGAAGGGTTCTGAGTCCAGGGAAGATGACACCGCCCGTGACTTCGTTGATGAAAAGCCCCCTTCATTCGGACGGGCCACACATCAGCGGTCACCAATCTCCTGTCTTGTTCTGGGTCTGGCCGCTGGGAGGGGCCGGGAGGGGTGCGGCCGGGGGAGGCGGGAGGCACCTGGGGAGGCAGGACTGGACACCCTCCTTCCCCCAGCCCGCCCTTGGAAATGAACCCCACTTCATTTTTAAACGAAGCCTTAAAAAAAAAAATAGAAAAATTAAAAGGTGGATTTTGTTGCTGTTTTCTGTTTTGGTTTTCGGGTGCTGCTGCTTGTTCTGTTTTATTTTTTGCTTTTCCAGGCAATTGCCGATGGTATCAGAAAGCTTACATAGGCCTCCCCCCATCCCCCCACCCCTCACCCCCAGCCTAGGTCTTTGTGAGTGGATTTAACTTAAACAACTCGCCCTGCAGCCCCTCACGCTGGAATCCGGTGGAGACTTGGGACAAGTGACTGGGACAGATGCGCATAGAGAAAAGGCCACTTGCAGGCCTGGGGCTGATGGTTGTGACCTGGCCCTCCCCCTCCCCCCACCCCCCTCCATGGGGCTCTCTTTGGAACCTCCCCTCTCCTGGCCTTGCTGATTTTTAGAGTTGGCCTACCCACCCCCCCCGCCCCCAGGCAAGGGAGAAGTTCCCCAGCAGGTAGGGGCCTTGGTGGCCTCTCCCAGGACCCTGCCTGGGGCAGGGAGAGGGGGGGGGCGGGGGGAGGGGGTGCCTCGCACACACAGGTGCCTGCTCACAGACTGCTTCTGAGAATAAACAACCCCGCCCAGGCAGGCTTTCATCAGAAAGCAAGCCTGGTAGGTGGAGCAAGAACACCACTCAGCACCCCTCTCCAGCAGGGGAACCCCCAAAGCCAGCCTGAGCAGGAGGCAGGATATCCCGACACGGGCCCCCAGTCAGGTGTTTCCGTGGGGGGTCTGGTGGCCCCTGCCATCTGGGCTGGGCCAGGTGACCCCAGAGGGACACATTCTAGGACACGCTAAGGGCAGATAGTAAATGCGGGATCTGGCCTTCCAATGTACTAGTACAATGGTCGGCAAACTCCTTAGTCAACAGAGCCAAATACCAACAGTACGACGATTGAAATTTCTTTTGAGAGCCAAATTTTTTAAACTTAAACTTCTTCTAACGCCACTTCTTCAAAATAGACTATCCCAGGCCGTGGTATTTTGTGGAAGAGCCACACTCAAGGGGCCAAAGAGCCGCATGTGGCTCGCGAGCCGCAGTTTGCCAACCACGGTACTATTATATTATTTAAAACCTTACAATGCATTAAAATATATGTGAGTGTGTGTGTGCGTGTGTGTGTGTGTGTGTGTGTGTGTGTGTGTATTTACTAGAGGTCTGGTGCACAAATTCATGCTCAGGTGGGGTCTGGCCAGCACACCCTGATCGGGGCCAATTGGGCTGGGCGGGCTGGCGGGAGGGGTCATGGGCGATTGGCCAGCTGACCCTGCCCCCTGGTCAAACTCCTGGTTGAGGGGACAATTTGCATATTAGCTTTTTATCATATAGGATATATATATATATATATGTGTGTATGTGTGTGTGTGTGTGTGTTTCATATATATATATATATATATATATATATATATATATACACATATTTGCCTCAAATCTTCCAATACCTGGGACACTGAAAACTTGAAATGGGCAGAAACCAAATGCCCTGCACATCTGGCTCTGCAGCCAGGCTGCCCCACACCTGGGGGGGTGACGGTCATGCCCTGATGGCCCTGTGGCTGGATCGCTAGCTCTCTCTCTCTCTCTCTCTCTCTCTCTCTTGCTCTCTCTCACTGTTTCAGAATCATCAAGGGAAGACAAAGATCATCAAGGGTCCAGCCCTCAAGCCTTGAGGCCTAATCATTACCAGAGTGTAACTAGCATTCTCTGATTGACACACACTTGACTCTGATACGCATTTTATCCCCAAACGTGGGCCAAGGAGCCTTGGGTATAGATAATATACAAAGGTGGTGCTCATTAATACTGGTTGATTATTCCTTAAAAAAATTTTTTTTTATTGATATCAGAGAGAAGAAGGGAGAGGGAGAGGGAGAGAGAGAAACATCGGCTGTCTCCTGCACGAGAGAGAAACATCGGCTGCTTCCTGCATGCCCCGTACTGGGGATCGAGCCTGTGCCCTGATGGGGAATCGAACCAGCGACCTCCTGGAGCACAGGATGACACTCAACCAACAGAGCCGCACCGGCCGAGCCGATCAGTCCTTTTCCATTGTGTGTAAGAGCCCAGACTGTCTCCCCCAAGCCCAGCCTGGACGCCGAGACCCAAGCCACACTTTACTGTCCACAGTCACAGGCCTTGGCTGTGACACGCTCTCCAGGAGCCCGGCTTCACCTTTCCAGAGCTGTCCTGCCCAAGCAAATGGCTTGAGTGTTCAACACAGGGACCCACCAACGCTTCAAGGAAAGCATCAACAGATACTTGGGGCGCTAAGATTCCTTAGAACCTGTCCCCTCAAAATCCTTTACAGCTGGCAGTGCCCTCGGGGGTCCCCTGGATCTGTCTCTTGCTTCAACAGTGTTTGGATGAAACCGACCCAGGGATACCCCTTCTCCCAGCCTCCGACCACCCTCCAACCTCTTTCCAGTCGCCACCGTCGGAACCACCTCAGCCACCCTCGGCCTCCGAGACCAGCCAACACCGTTTTCTGAGCATAACTCCTCATTGCTGCGCTCCCAGATTCCTCAGCATCACCCCCCCTCTCCCCCAGGTGGAGGCCCGTCAGCGCCTCTCACCCTGCCCTGCGGCCCCCACACCCACCTCTCTCTGGGCTTCTGTGTCCAGCAACGCTGTGGCTCTGGAGACGGGGCCACTTCTTCCCCGAGTTGGCCGAGGAGAAGCTCGAGGGTCCCAGCGGCTCTGGACGATGCAAAACCCGCGTGGCAGCCACGCCCTCTTCCAGGACGTGCGGAAGCTGCCCCACGACGAGTGGGCGACACTCAGGACGCCGGGGAAGCCGCGTGGTCCTGGGGAAGAGCCTGACCCAGGCCCTGGTGGCCTGCAGGCCCTGGCTCTGCCCGCACAGACCCGCAGCTCTGTGATTCTGGGAGAACCACTTCCGGGGCGAGGAGGTGCAACTCATCAGGAAGATGGGGGACACCTGACCTCCCTCCGCAGGCTGCCGGCCCCACGTGGGGCTGGGCGAGCGTCTCTTTGAAAGGCTCACCCTCAAGCACCACCAGGAGCCTGTGGAGCCCAGAGGCCTTCGAGGGGCCCCTCTGCGTCCCCCTGGCGTCTGGCTTCTGCCTGAGCCTCTCCCTGCACCACTAGGCGGCCTTTTAACCTCCTGGAGTCCGCTCCCGTGCAGTGGACCAAACGGAGCAATAGAGCTTTTTGCAGCAAAAAATAAAACCGTAAATCCTTCCTGCTGTCTCCGTCAATCCTGACCTGTCAATCTTGTGGCTCTTACCCAATCCTTATACGTCCCCGTATCACAAGACCCTCCTAAAACCAAGCATTCGTTCTCCATACATCTGTGTGTCTTATTCCCTGCCAGTGGAGGATAGTTCGGCTGTGTATAAAATTCAAGCATGGAAGTCATTTTCATTCAGAAGCTTAACGCTCCTTCTCGATTGGCTTCCAGTGTTGCTGAGGGAATGTCCACTGCCTCACTCGTCCCCAGTTCTTTACACAAGTGCCTCCGTTTCACTGTTTAGTTTTGTGCCTTATTTTCTCCTTGGAAGGTTGTCGTCTCTTCTCTCTCTCCCTGATGCTCTGAAATGTCACGATGCTATCTCTTGGTGTGGCTGTCTGGCCATTCATTCGTGTAGGCACTGAGTGGGCCTTGCCAATCAGAAAACCAGAGCCGTCTTGCTCCTAGGAAGTTTTCTTGTGTTGTTTCTTTGATAATTTCCTCCCCTCTGTATCCTGGATGGTTTTTCTTTTTGGGGGAGCGTGTAGGAGGGTCTCTGGAATGTCTATGATGCAAATAGCAGCCCTGTCACTCGTCACTCATTTCTTAACCTTTATCTGGTCACTTCCATCTTGCTCCCTTCTCCTTGCTCCACGAGTGCGCCTTTTCACAGGCTGGAGTTTCTGTCTCATGGATGTATTCTCTGCTCTCATCTGAGTACGTGCCCACCAGGACCCTTGGGCCTTATCATTTCAGTGCCCGCAGGCCGGTGGCCTCAGTCATGCAGAGGTATGACATGAGGATCTGTTTCTATGGTTAACTGCATTTTCCACATACGTGTCATAAAGTTCTCTGGGTGAGGGAAGGCCTGGTTTCATTATCAAACTCCCCAAATGGTAACCCCCTGGGGCCCTATACTCGGAACATCTTATCTCTTTGCTTCCTTGGCCCTCAGACCTTGATGTCCATGCATCTTGACCCATTTTCTCACTCGTCTCCAAAACTTGGTTGACACCCGCCATTTGTTATCTGTTCCTCCTCTCCTGTTCCTTGTTGGTCCCGCGAGTTTATGGCTTTTGGGGTTTTTTATCCCTTAACTGTCATTTTATTTGGGTTTTAGCGATAAGCAGAGTAAAACATGTGTGTTTAATCCACCACGAACTCCCAGGTGCTGATTTTTATAGTCATAGTCTGTTTATGGTGCGCAATCTCAGGCAGTGATTAAAAAAAGTTTTCCTTCAAAATAAACATATCTCTATTTCCCTACAAAAGTGTGTCTGTTAAAAAAAATTTTTTTTAAATAGCCCAGCTGGCGTGCAGGAGTTAGCCAATCAATGATTCTCTTATCATTGATGTTTCTCTCTCTCCCTCTCCCTTCCTCTCTGAAATAAATAAAAAATATATTTTTAAAAATCTTAAATAAATAAAATGTGGGGTATAGCCACGATCATGATGGTGATAGAAACATGCCAGAAATGTGAGATTTACTGAATCCGAACATCATACTCTCTTGCTGTGGCAGGTCAAGCCGAATGATCTGTGGGACTCTCTTCTTGGACCCTCAAGGGGCTTTCAATTTTATGGCGCTGGGGGAAGGCGGGTGTGTGTGCAAGGCTGTTCTTTGCCAAAGAGCTTGTGAGGCAGGAAGGTGGGATGACCCGGTTGTCCATCTTTATTTTTTAAAATATATTTTTATTGATTTCAGAGAGGAAGGGAGAGGGAGAGAGAGACAGAAACATCAATGATGAGAGAGAAACATGGATCGGCTGCCTCCTACATGCCTCCCTCGTCCCTCCCTCCCTCCCCGCCCCCGGGGATCAAGCCTGCAACCCGGGCACGTGCCCTTGGCTGGAATCGAACCTGGGACCCGCAGGCCACAGGCCAACGCTCTATCCACTGAGCCAAACTGGCTAGGGCCGGTTGTCCATCTTGAGAGCAAACCAAAGATATAACGTGGATACGCGGAAAATAAGGCAGCATTTAGAAGCAGGATCGTCCATCTTAAAGACGCTGAGCTTCGCTGAAGAAGAAGGAAGAGGAGGAGGAGTAGGAGGAGGACACACAGTTTTAAACAGCACCAAGCGTTTTCCTAGGACACATGTATGAAAGAATAGACATAAAATGTACGCATGGATAGGGATGCCTGAGGGGAGGTAAGGGATGGGTAAGGGGAAGTAAGGGATGGGTAAGGGGAGCATGGATTTAAAAAATTAAAACAGCCCGGCCAGGTGTGGCTCAGCGGTTAAGCATCAACTCAGGAACCAAGAGGTCACCAGTTCAATCCCCAGTCAGAGCACGTGCCCGGGTTGCAGGCTCCATCCCCAGTGTGGGGCGTGCAGGAGGCAGCCGATCCATGAGTCTCTCTCTCATCATGGATGTTTCTCTCTCTCTCCCTCTCCCTTCCCCTCTGAAGTAAATATATATATATATTAAAAATTAAATCAATAAAAAATTAAAACAAAACCCTGGGCGACATAGTGTGTCACTTCCCTAGGAGTAAGCCATGTCAACTCCTTGCACCTGAAGTTAGAAAACAAACAAACAGACAAAATAAAATGGTAAGGGGACGATGAAAACAGCACCCGGAGAAAGCAGTGGGTTAGTGGGTGTGTTTTGAATGAGTGAAGGCAGCGTGCGGTGACCAGGCGACATGTGAGGGACCTTGGTGATAATGAGGAGACGCCAGGCCAGGCCAGCGCCTGGAGCGCAGGGGCGGGAGGCGCGCAGTGCATTTGGGAAGGGCTTCGGTCTGTCTGGCTAAGACGGCAGGGTGCCTCTGGGGGGAAGCCATCCTCATCTGCAAAACCCACTCGCCCGGGCCCTGGGCCCTGACAGGGCGGATGGATGGCGCATTCCTGTAATTGTATGGTAATCGTGCTCCGAAAGTGGCTGGGAAAGTTTGGTGTCTGGAGCGCTCCGTGTCACCCCCTGCGAGTTGCTTCACCCTCTTAATTTGCTTCGTAAATCCCTTTTTTTCAGAGGGGGACTTACAGTAAAAGTGGTTTATCTCCCTGGCGGTCTGTCAGCCGGCCCCGGGGCGCGGGACCCGCGAAATGATAATGGATGCGGCTGCGGGTGCCGCCTCCCCCACACCGGGCTTCTGAGTCATCGGGAGGAAGAAGGTCGGAATGAATTTCTGCAGCTCGAGCATTAAGTGGATGTGATCTGGGCCAGGCCTTTGAACGCTGGCCATGTGCGCGCGGTGCTGACCTGAAGCCCCTGTCAGCCGGGGGTGGGGGTGGGGGTTGCCCAAGGGTAGCCGTCCCCACACATGAGCGATGATGTGTGTGTGTGCAACCTGAGATCATGGCGTTCTGGTGTCTGTCATTTTCCTCATGTATATTTTCCTTCCTTTTTACATTTTTTTTAAAAAATATATTTTATTGATTTTTTACAGAGAGGAAGAAAGAGGGATAGAGAGTTAGAAACATCGATGAGAGAGAAACATCCATCAGCTGCCGCCTGCACACCCCCTACTGGGGATGTGCCCGCAACCAAGGCGCATGCCCTTGACCGGAATCGAACCTGGGACCTTTCAGTCCGCAGGCCGACGCTCTATCCACGGAGCCACACCGGTTAGGGCTCCTTTTTACATTTTTATGGCTTTCAAAGAGGAAGGGAGAGGGAGAGAGAGAGAAACATCCATGAGGAGAGAGAATCATGGGTCGGCTGCCTCCTGCACGCCCCCCACTGGGGATGAGCCCACCACCCCGGCAGGTGCCCCGACCGGGAATGGAACCGTGACCTCCCGCGTAAGTTGCGTTTCCTTTGAGGGGGACTGGGCGTGGGCGTGGAGGAAGGATGCTCTCGCTCTCTGTGCCTCTTGTCACTGCTCAGCCCCCTGTGTGGGTGCGAGACGCCCAGCGGCCCTCGTCCCTCTCGCCTTGGAGAAGCGGACTTGACAGGGGCTGCCTCTGGTGCTCCAGCCCCAGACCCCGCCCGACGAGAGGGACAGTCCGGGCTTAGACTTCAAGAGCGACGGCAGCGTCCACTCTGGGTCCCTTGTAACGCTCGCTCCTGGGGTCCGGCCAGCATGTAAAGAAAGCCGAGCCGCTCCCACGGAGGTCCGCGTGGAGAGAGACCGAGTCCCAGGCTGCCAGCCCTCTCTGCCCGGGTACCAGGCACGGGGGGGAGTGGGGGAGCTGTCTGAGATGCGGGGGCTCAGCCGCCATCCCACGGCACCCGCGGGGAGATCCCAGGCAGACCCGCGGAGCCATCACAGCCACCGCCTGGTGCCCCCCAGGCAAGCAGCCTCTCCCTCTGAGACTGAGCCCAGAACAGGGACACGAGTCACACTCCCCCACACACAGCCGAACCAAGCAATGACGGCAAACCCTTTAAAAAGCAACATCTCACAGGAGATTGGAGCAGAGGGCCCGCCCTGGGTGTCCACGCGGGCTCTCCAGGCGCTCGCTCCGTGACAGTGGGGGCGCTTTAACCCCTCCCAACCCCAGTTGTCAGCAAGGGTTAAGGACAGCACGCTCCTCAGGAAACGTCAGGAGATGCTGTGGGGAAGGGCCAGGCTTGGCGTGCGGCTTTTCACAATCACTGGGGGTCGGCAGGCAGGCGGGACAAGGGCCCCCACGTTCCCACCTCAGCTCCCCACACGTCCATATCCCCTCCTCCCTGTTCTCCGTGAACCTGAGCACTGACACGTAATACGTGGCACCTAGGGCTTAGTTAGCCCCTAACACAGGCACTTCACGTCAATGAAGGCGACCGTGGACATAGGACAGTACGTGCACGCCATAGCCTCTGCCGCCGCCCACCCACTCTTCCAGAAAGTGCTTTGGAACCCAGAGGAAAAGCAAGTCCCGGGACACACACGCACGCATGCTTGTTTTTAAATAAGGGGAATCGCACAGCAAATGAGGTCAGATAGACTTTTGAAAAGAAAGTCAAATGGCCCTTTAGAAAGGAGTCACAGGCTCAGTTCAGAAGAAGAAAGAGAAGGGAGATCGCGCAGGTCTGTGAGGGGCCCTGCACCCCCGCCCCCCCGCAGAGGTAAAACGCTGAGCATGTATTTTGTGGGTTAATGTGGGACGCGGAGCTCTGTCCATTGTGAAGGGGCTGACTCTAACATCAAGGGATTAAATGTGTTACTGTAAACAGCACACTGGACTGGAGGAAAGTACTAACCAAATGCTGAGCATCGCCGTGTGTGTGTGTGTGTGTGTGTGTGTGTGTGTGTGTGTGTGTGTATGTGTGTGAGAGTGTGTATGTGAGTGTGTGTGTGTGAGTGTGTGTGTGAGAGTGTGTTTGTGTGTGTGAGAGTGTGTGTGTATGAGAGTGTGTGTGTGAGAGTGTGTATGTGAGTGTGTGTGTGAGTGTGTGTGTGAGAGTGTGTTTGTGAGTGTGTGTGAGAGTGTGTGTGTATGTGTGTATGTGTGTGTGAGAGTGTGAGTATGTGTG
The DNA here is from genome assembly GCF_963455305.1 of Plecotus auritus. NCBI lineage: Eukaryota > Metazoa > Chordata > Mammalia > Chiroptera > Vespertilionidae > Plecotus > Plecotus auritus. The sequence continues at coordinate 58,714,231 of NC_137785.1, forward strand.
TGAGTGTGTGTGAGTGTGAGAGTGTGTGAGAGTGTGTAAGAGTGTGTGCGTGTGTGTGTATGTGTGTGAGTGTGTGTATGTAAGTGTGTGTGAGAGTATGTGTGTGAGTGTGTGTATGTGTGTGTGAGTGTGTGTGTGAGAGTGTGTGTTTGTGAGTGTGTGTTTGTGAGTGTGTGAGTGTATGTGTGTCTATGAGAGTGTGTGTATGTCTGTGAGAGTGTGTGTGTGTGTGTGTGAGTGTGTGTGTGTATGTGTGTGTGTCTATGTGAGTGTGTGTGTGTGAGTGTGTGAGTGTGTGTGTGTCTATGAGAGTGTGTGTGTGTGTTAGAATGTGTGTGTGTGTGAGTGTGTGTGTGTGAGTGTGTGAGTGTGTGTGTGTCTATGAGAGTGTGTGTGTGAGTGTGTGAGAGTGTGTGTGTGTGTGTGAGTGTGTGTGTGTCTATGAGAGTGTGTGTGTGTGTGTGAGAATGTGTGTGTGTGTGAGTGTGTGTGATTTTACGGAGTGTAAATTGGTAGCTTTCCTCCTCTGGGGCCTCTCCTTCCTGGATCTAACATGGTAGGAGAATCGGGTGAACAGACAGGGAGGAGGGAGGAAGTGGGCACATGAGCCATTCTGGCAGCCCAGGACCGCGCCAGATTTTCCGTGGCAATCAGCTGGAGGTGTGAGACAAGCGAGTTTTGTTTGTTTCTAAACGTTGACGGTTAAAGTGCCAACGCTTGCTGGTGATGCGCACACATTAGAGCTTTCGGAGTCTGTGCACACACAGATGCCGCTCATTCGCACGCTGGCACGTGGCACGTCAAGGGGAGGGTGCGGAGAGGAGAGGCGGCCACCCCTCCCTGGGAATGTCACAGGCGCCGGGTCACCTGAGGTCCCACATTGTTTTTAGAGAAGAGAGGAAGGGAGAGGGAGAGAGAGAGGAATATTCATGACAGAGAAACATCGATTGGCTGCCTTCTGCATGCCCCCCACCGGGGGATTGAGCCTGCAACCCGGGCACGTGCCCTGACTGGGAACTGAACCGGCGACCTCTAGGTGATAGGGTCGATGCTCAACCACTGAGCCACACCAGCCAGGCCGCGGGTGCTGTTTGCCATGGATGACTCAGGCACCAGGCTGGGACCCTCGGGGTCACAAAAATAGCGTTGGACCGTGTCTCTGGTCCCTTTTCCTCGCCGCATTCCCTTTTCCCTTCTGGTCTGGTTTCCTTGGCAAAGGTCTGGCCGGATGTTCCCGGGAGCTGGCTCACCATCTCTGCCGAGGAAGGATGAGGCTGGAAGGGACTGGCATAGGCCCTCTGGTGGCCAGCAGGTCAGTCCTTCCTTGTGAGTCTTCTCCACGTTGGGTAGACCAGTAATCCCATGCCCATCTCCAAACGCCAGTCACGCCAACCGCTGTCTAAAGGCTCACGTCAGCGCGAGGCCTGGTTCTTGGTCACGAGTGAGGCCTGGGACATCTGGGCTTGGAGATCACAGGGGTCTCTGATGCCCACCAGTTCGTCACATGCCCCGCTGTGGCGTCCTGAACTAACAGCCGCCATCCAGGGGCTGCTCCTGTCGGGTTGTCATGGCCTTCTCTCTTTTTTTAAGCAGCAAAACCTTCTCTTGGAGACTATTACTCTGTGGTGCACATCTCCAGCTTCGGCCCGAGAGCCCAGGAGGCTCAGCGCTCACGGTAGAAAGGCGAGGAGACTGGTTGAGAAAGGGCACGTGGGAAGTCCCAAGATTTTGGTCAAAGAAAGGTGACCGCAGGTGATGCTGTGAAAGAATCTTAGACTTAGAGGGACCAGCGGCTAGAAGTCCCGGGGTGGTTCAACCCCTCACGTCTCTGGCTGGCTGGGCCATCGCAGACGAGCCATTGGATCTCCTCTGCCTCCGTTTCCTTACCTGTCACATGTGAATAATCACAGCCCTGCCAACCTCACGGGGCAGGGGGTTGTAGGGATTTGGTGAGGATTTTTCAAAAAAATATTTTTATTGATTACAGATGGGAAGGAGAGGGAGAGGGAGAGAGAGCTAGAAACATCAATGATGAGACAGAATCATTGATTGGCTGCCTCCTGCACGCCCCCCCCCGCCCCCCACTGAGGATCGAGCCCGCAACCCAGGCATGTGCCCTTGACCGGAATCGAACCAGGGACCCTTCAGTCTGCAGGCCAGCGCTCTATCCACTGAGCCACACCAGCCAGGGCTTGGTGAGGATTTTTAACGTGTTTTGCAAACTTGGAAGTATGGATACCGAAAAGAGACCATTATCTGGTCATTAGGATTATTAGGCATTGTTCCCGCCAGGGCTGTTTGCATTGCGGTTGGGGAGATAAGACACCCCGTGAAGCGATGATGCAACTGCATGCACAAGGCGGTGTCCGATGGACTACAGGATTGTCTGGTGCCCCCTGGGTGCAGAAATCAGGGCTAGGAGGAGAGTCAGGGAGCGCTTCCAGAGAGGGGTGGCCCTGGAGGCTGCCTGGGGAGCGGACACTGGTCGGAATGGGAAGATAGAAATGACGTAAAATCATTGTTGTCGAGAGACTTTCTCCGAGGGTCATGGTCGAGGGGACCCTTGGACCCATGCGGTGATGGTCACCCTCACAAACACTCACCTCTACGGGACCCTGCGTGTCTGAGGGCTTGGGAGGAATGCCTAAGAGGACCCGTTTCCTCCGATGCAGACCGGGTTATCGTTGGAAAGAGGTCACGGATGTAGATGAACCTGAACCCCTGAAGAGGACCCATCACACTGTCCAAAGATGTATGTCCTCAAAAGGGTGCCACGCTCCCCACAGTTTCGATGGCGATTGGAGTGTTTCGGTTCCCCAGCCGCCCAGGCCTGAACTGGGTCCCCAGCAGCCACCCCAATCCTTCGGGTGGATGATTAGTCTGTGGGTGTCTGTTTTTCCTGGTTGGCCTGCAGGGGGAGGAAGGTGAATAGGATTGGGAGTGGAATTCCATCTCGTGTTCTGATGCTCTGCCACGTTCAGTGTCCTCGCTTGAGAAGCCAACCCCTAGGGTCCCCGTGTTCCAGGCTCAGTCTCAGCCAATGCCAGCATTTCTGCTCAGCCCTTGGGTTCACCCGGGCCCTGAAGAATGGGGGAACCCTGACAGCAGGGTGTTCATCCATGGTCAAGGAGGCATGGATTCCGGGGAGTTGCAAACGATCGTTCAAGTCTATGATCCAGTTTGAAAATAAGACAACATTCTCTCTCTTCTCTATCTTTCTCCAAGGAATTTCTTAAGCCTAAGCTTTCAGACCCTCCCCACCCCAAGTCCCTCCTTCATTTTCCTTCTTTTATTCGACAAATATTACCGAGTGCCTGCTATGTGCCAGGCTCTGGCTAGGTGCAGTAGATTTCATCGTAATTAAAATGGACCAAGTCCTTGCCTTCCTGTAATTTGTGTTCCAGGGAGGGACAGAGATAGCACCTAACCAAGTAAATACTTAATATTCCAGCGGCTAATGGGTTTTGAAAGGAATACACTGGGAATGTATCAGACTTGGAGTTTAGGAATTGTGGCTAAGGGGATTTCCGTGAGGCAGTGACATTTGAGCTGACAGCTACGAATACAGAGGGGAAAAGTTAGTTGATGAATTTGGGAGAGTGAAGCCTCGAGAGCAGCAAGTGCGGAGACACTGGGGCAGCACAGGGTTGAGAATGTGGGCTCCGGCGTGGCTAAGAGGGAGAAGGGTGTGGAGCTGTGAAGGTGGGAGTGAGAAGCGCAGTCACATCATCATGGAGCCTTGGAGGCCTTGTGAGAGGGGTGGCGAGTCTGTGCCATATCTAATGGGGGGGCGGGCATCTGAGGGTTTTAGGTAAAAAAGTGATATGCAGTTCAGGCTGGGAGGGTCTGCCTTGGGCTTCCACTCTTTCCTGTAAGTCCCATATCATAGCACTCACGGGCTCGGGGTGCAATTATCTGCCCCAACCCCAGAATGTGAGTTTTTTTGAGGGCAAGATCTACGACCCTTTTGTCACTGAATCTCTAACACCTAGCCCAGCGCCTGACGTAAAATACATTTCTCGAATGGAACCAAACTTGAAAAGTTAATTAAATTACCGAGGGAGCAGCTGGCAAACACTAACGGAATCAGATGCTCAGGGTTGGAGGGGCTCAAAGCAGAAGTCCATCACTTCCAGGTGGGGTAGTCAGGGAAGGCTGCCTGGGAGAGGAGGCCTTGAGTCAGAGGCCTGAAGGATGAATAGGTTGGAGATAGGGGGAGGGGAGGGGAATCAAGGCAGAGGAAGCCAGGTGTTCATCAGTGGTTAGTGTTCATTTCAGCACTCCCAAAGCTAAGTGGATTAGAAATGCACACAACAGATAATTCTGGAAGAACTGAGCAAAGGGGAGCTTGCTGCTCCGGTGTGGATCCACCCTCCGGGTTTATGCAGTTGACGGGGAATGCCCTGGGGTGAGGGTGGGGGTTGGGGGCTCAGAAAAGAGACCCCCCACCTAGCCCCCCCACTCCATCAGCTGGTAAATCTCACCCGGGCCGTGACAGCCGGACCCGTCCCATCCCTCATAACGTCCCAACATTTCTCGGTAGACACTGTGGCCCGGCTGAGGCGCAGCCGCATTATAATCACCTGTATTTAAAACTAATGGATTTGAAATAACCTGCAGGCTTCCACTTTAATGAGAGTTAGATTAATGAAAAAGGACCTTTTGCCTCAGATTGCATGACAACATTTTCAAATTACATTCCTGGAACAGAGAATTCACTTATTCGGAGTAATTGGATGCTGACTTGGGTTAATACGTACAATGTCCTTAAATGAAAATGTTCTATTGTAAGTGGAACTGTATGATACCTGACGCTTTCTCAATAGATTTGCCTGGACTCGGAGTTAATTATACTGCATGCTATTTTTTGAATGAATTCAAGCATGAATTCTACACGGTAGAGATTGGGATAATTATATTCAATTCTGCTGGGTGCCCCGCTGAAAGAATTGACCTTTTAGATAAAACGAGTCTCCGAGCAGGAAACCTGAAGAAAGTCGACATAAAGCCGGCAGATGCGGGAGCAGAGAGTCTTAAGTGAGAGGAGGGCGCGGGGGGCGGGCAGGGGGGGGGGGGTGGGGGGGAGGGCCAAGCACAGGGAGCAATAGCATCGGCAGGATTGATTTTTTGTCACGGGCAAGTATTTCTGTTTTGTGGCTTGTTTTGTACCCTCGGTACATAAAGGTATAATTTAAAACCATCGATTTTACTAAGCTACGCTCTCATCAGTAACGCGGCCAAAAAGTCACAGCTGGGGACTGAGAGGCAGGCAGAGAGCGGTCTCTGGGTGTGCGCCGCCCCCCCGCCCTGCCCCCCCGGCCCCAGGAATGAACAGACATGGGTGAGTGGGGGCCAGCTCAGCCCTGACCAGCGGGCCATGCTGCCTCACCCCTGGCCTGGTGCGAAGAGTGTGGGTTCAGGGGTCAGACCGCCTTGGGTTTGAAGCCTGGCTCCCCTAGATGCTAGCTGTGTGGCTTCAGACAAGATGCTTGCCCTCTCTGTGCCTCAATTTCCTCATCTGTCAAATGGGGTTTGCCTCCTAGGGTTGCTGTGGGGATGAAACAGCTACAAAGCACTTTGTAGGGGGTGAGTGTCCAATATCTGGTGCTGCCCTTATTAATACTATTCTTCTTGGTCTTCTTGGTTATAATCTCTCTCTCTCTCTCTCTCTCTCTCTCCCTCTCCCTCTCCAGGAGGATAAAAGAAAACCCATTAAGAGGATTAAACCATCAGGAGGATTAATAATACTTCTCCCCTTGGGGGGAGGAGGAAAGGGTAGGGATCAGGACCCCCTGGACATTGAAGGCTGGGACAGGACAGGGTGGGAGAAGCAAGCTGTTTGCTGCCCTTGAAAGCAGACATCTGCGTGTTGTCTCCTTGGCCCAAGCGTCCTCCTCAGTGATAAGAGGCCTCATTATTCCAAGTGTATGAACCGCAACAGAACACAGACAGCATCTGTCTTCAAGGCTCCGGCCCCCCCTGGGGGTAGAGAGAGGACTTAATCTCTGGAGGTGACTCTACAAGTGCTGGCGAAACTCTCTGGACTCGCAGTGCCCACCCTGCGGGGCTGCCGGGCTTACCGTCCCCTCCTCTCCCGGTGAAGTGCAGTTCTGCCTTCAGGCCTGACCTAAACCTTCCCGCTGGGGAACACGCTCGTCTCCTACCGTCCGTATTCGCTTCCTGCAGCTGCTGTAACAAATCGCCACAGACTCATTCTCTCACGGTTCTGGTGGCCAGAAGTCTGCGATCCGATGACCAGCGTTTGAACTCCTGGATCCAGCCATGCCTGAAACTGCATCTATCCTTGACATTGTAGTTGCATGAGCCCTATGTCACCTATTTTTGCTTATGTCAGTCTGAGTTGGGTTTCTGTCACATTTCAATATATATATATATATATATCCTAGAGGCCCAATGCACGAAGATTTGTACAGAATGGGCCTTCCTTCCCCGGGCTGCTGGTACTGCCTTTGCTCTGGCCGAAGCCACCTTTCCGCCTTCCCATGCTGCCCAGAGGCCCGGAGTGGCTGGGGTGGTGTGGCACGCCTGCGTCCCGCCCCACCCCCAGCCGCTTGGCGCCTGCGTATGCAAATTAACCCACCATCTTTGTTGGGTTAATTTGCATACTCACTCCTGATTGGCTGGGTGTCGCGAAGTTACAGTCAATTAGCATGTTACTCTTTTATTTTATATATATATATATATATATATATATATATATATTGGTTTCAGAGAGGAAGGGAGAGGGAGAGAGAGATAGAAACACCAATGAGAGAGAATCATTGGCTGCCTCCTGCACGCTGCTTACTGGGGACTGAGCCTGCAACCTGGGCATGTGCCCTGACCGGGAGTCGGTTGATGTTCATAGGTTCATAGGTTGAGGTTCAACCACTGAGCCACGCTGGCCGGACTGTCCCTTTTCATTTTCAGCGTCCTCACGAACACCTTGGCCATGCGGCTGCCTGCTAGGAGCCGGCTGCTCGAGTCTAAGCGGGACTCAGCCAACACCACACCTGTCCTTGTGCTTGGGGCTGTGTGGTCCCGACACACAAACAGGCAGGCACCCTTCCTCTCCTCCTCCCCAGGTTCTCCCCAGCACCAAGGAGGCAGGGCTCCAGTGACAAGGGCAGTTACGCTGCCAGCTTGTCTGACGGGGGGCAGATTCACTCCTCACTTTGTCAGTGGGTTTACTCCGACCTCTGGGTCTTTTTCTACCGAATCTGCGGCAGCCGGTTTGACCTGGGCTCTCCTCACTTGCTGGATGTTCCCCTGTGTGTCTAGGTCTCTTCTGCACAGCAATAGTCTCTCTGATGGACAGGTCAGCTTCCTTATGGCCGCAGGGGGCTGGCTTTGACCCGCAGAAGCTCAGGGTCAGGGGTATCCTCGTTCTCGAACAGGGTCAGGGCCACTGACCCAAATGGACCTTCTTGTCTTTTAAGGCGGCCGGCGTCACCCGAGGGCTGCTGCAGAGCTCCGAGCTGTGCTTTGTGGGGAAGGCTAGGGTCCCGTGCTCTCTTCCCTGTCTGCCCTCGCCTGACTTTGGGGGTCTGGCTCCTGGGAGGGATGTCACCTGGGTTCGTTTGGCATCTGTCCCCAGGCCCAGGCCACACGTGTCTCCGCTCTTCCTTGTGGAGCCCCAGCCCAGCCTCAGAACCCCCTGGACGCCACGCGAGCTGGCCTGGGCCGAGGAGTTGATGCCTTCACCCTGTGGAGGTTTTGAATCTTCATTTAGAAACGTCCTGCTTTGCCCTCGCAGCTGCGGTCGGTGCCTTTGTCCAGAGATGTGGGGCAGGAAGAGAGACCGTGTGTCCCCTCTCCAGATCCCGGGTGCCGGCAGCGTGCTCCCCCCCCCCACCCCACCCGCCCACAGGGCAGTAGTGACTCTTCCTGTTGTTGTTGCGAATCCTCACCCAAGGGTATTTTCCCATTGATTCTTAGGGAGAGTGGAAGAGAGAGAGAAAGGCGGAGAGAAACATCCATGCGAGAGAAACGCATCCATTGGTTGCCTCCTGCACGCGTCCCAACCAGGGCCCGGATCGGGGAGGAGCCTGCGACCAAGGTACGTGCCCTTGACCGGAATCGAACCCGGGACCCTTCGGTCCACAGGCCAATGCCCTATCCACTGAGCCAAACGGGCTAAAGCGAGATGGTGACTCTCTTAACAGCACACAGAACCTATCCCTGTGGGTACTGGGAGGCAAAAAAGACTCCAGCAATTAACTCCATTATGCAGTTAATATAATTAGTGAAATTTATGTGCAAGGACTAACACTGGCGACTCAGATTTTCCCATTGTTTTTCTCTCCTGGCGGAGGTTCCAGTCCCTTAGATTCATACATTATCTGTGACTGATCTATCATTTGTCTAGAGAATACAGTTGTCATTCACTTCCCTTAATTAGCTTATGGCTTCTAAATTATCTGCTACCATAAAATGTGATTTTTATACTGCAGATTACGAAGGTTCCCGGGAATTTAATATGCCACTTTTAATTGGGGAAGAGTACCCTAAAGGATTCATAATACTTTTTTTTACTGCACTTGCATTTAGGCTCAAGAGAGGGAGAGTGAAGACGTTGAGTAAGAAATGGGATTTGGGTCAGTGAGACGGGTGATGACTTATTTGGAAGAAGGCAAACCTGGAGGGAGGGAGGGAGGGAGGGAGGGAGGGAGGGAGCGTACCCATGGCCGGCGAGGGTGGCATTGGGGCTGGGCGTCTCTGAATATCTCCAGACTCTCACCCCCCAGCCAGTCATACTGACGGGCGAGCAACATATTGACATCGTCTGGCTCCAGTGGGCAGCGGTGTCTAAGACTAGTCTCTTTTCTGCTCCGTTTCCCAACCACGGAGTCCATCGTCCCCTGTGGATACGGTGGGACCGCGCCTTCCCTAAACGCAATCTTGGCCACGCTGTCCCCTCTCCGTGTCCTTCAGGTAGACGCCTACAAACAACGGGCATGAAAGGCTAGAGCCTTCCGGAAAGTGGCTGGGAAGGGTCAAAGGGCAGGGGAGCATAGGTGAAGCTGTGGGGTCCCCACCTGCCCCCCTGCCGCCCCCAAGGCCTGAAGCTCCGGTCACCAGAGCGAGCCGCTTAACCTCCTCCCCGCGATCCCTTCTCCCAGGCCCCGCGCCTCTGCTGCCAAGGACGCCTCCCACACCAGCCGCCCTCCTCACGCCGCTCAACGTCGGCCCCTGGGCTCCAAATCAGGACACATTTCAAACCTGGGCCATCTGTGTTTCTAGAGAGCGTTTGAATGTTCGATTCTTTCACTACGAGCGGTTGGCCTTCTCCCCCTGTGTGAACGGCCCAGCACCGGCCCTGCTCGGTCTTCCCAACCGTGAAGTCCATCACCCACTGTGGCCACGGCCCCGAGCTCTCAGAGCCTGGGGTGAGCCGAACCAGACTTCCCCTCGGCCTTAAGCTGGCCCGGCCCTCCCACTCTCCCTGCCACCTGCCCCTTCTGGTACGTTGCGCGTGTATCTGTCCAGCTGTTTGCCTTCGTATTGACTTGTGAGAGCTCTTTGTCAACAATAAAAATTAGCTCTTTGTCTATTATCTGCTGCTGTTCCCCAAATCACTGCTTAGCTTCTTTGTGTAGGACTCCTTTTTGCTTCTCTCTCTCTCTCTCTCTCTCCCCCCCCCCCCATCTCTATCTCTCTCTCTCATGTGCGCGTGTGTCTGTGCATGCCCCCCACTGGGGATTGAGCCCGCGACCCAGGCATGTGCCCTGACCAAGAATCGAACCATGACCTCCTGGTTCATAGGTGGACCCTCAAGCACTGACCATGCCGGCCGCCTGGAGAGGAAGCCAGGTCTCCGATGCGGACGCGGGGCCAGCGGCAGCCCCGGAGACAGCGTGTATGATGCAGAAAACCAGCTGATGGTTACAAGATGCAATTATTATTATTATTTTACACATGAGGTCATGACTTCTTTCTTTTTTTAAAATCCTCCCCCGACGATAGGTTTCTTGATTTTAGAGAAAGGAAGGGAGAGAGAGGGAAATATCCATGTGAGGGAGAAACATCGGTCGGCGGCCCCCGACCAGGGATCAAGCCCACAGCCTTTTGGGTGTACCGGGCGATGCTCCCACCGCCTGCGCCCCCGCCAGGGCTTCCTACGTTATTTGAGAGGCAGCGCGGAGAAGTAAAGGGCGTATACCCTTCTCGGCCTCCCCCAGTGCCTTTCTCTGTCTTTCTCTCTTTCTCTGGCCCATCCCTGTCTGTCTGTCTGTCCGACCCTCCCTCCCGGTCTCTCCTGAATGCTCTCCGTGGGCTTTAAAACGTGCGTCTCTCTCCTCCGAGGCGGTCCCATGGTGGACACATACACGGCCGGCGGTGCATGGCGCTCACGGGCAGTGTTGGGCGTGGGTCCCATCAACACCTTCTGGGCCGGAATCCAATGGCAACCGGCCCCTGCGCGGGAGGAACAAAAGCGCTCTGCGGACTTGAAAAGGTTAGAGAGGACCGCGGGGCTGGCATGCCGCTCGATCCTGCCCGACGCTGCGGTTTTAATTTCGTTTCGCCCCTCGCCCCGTGGAAGTCGCTCCCGGCGCAGCGGCTAATGCATTTCCAGCGGAAGTTTTGTAAATTCTATTGGGAAACATTCTCAGCCGGAATGGATTGTGCGAGCGCCCGTAATGGCTCCCCGTGGCTGCCAGGCCATGCGGGAGGGGGTGGGCGCACGGCCTTCAAGGAGGCCCCCAGCTCTCGGGCCTGGGGTGAGCAGAGCCAGACTTCCCATCGGCCCTAAAAGCTGGGCCTCGGCCCGCCCCCTGCCCTCTTGCCAAGCACCCCTAAGCCCTTCTTGTCCATCTTTCACACCCCCCGCCCCCGCCACACACACGCACATACACGCACACACACGCACACGCACACACACGACGGTAAGAGGACACGGCTCTTCTGAAGCCCAGCTCTGCCGAGCCATCCCTGCCCTACGTCACCTGCAGAGCCAAACCCTTTCTCCCCAGCCAGGCGTGCCCGGTGCCCAGATGTAAACTCCCTGTGTCCTGTGCGTGGATACAATGTATCTCATCGCCTCTCACCGCTCTGCTCTCGCGGACTCAGGCCTGTCCCTCTCACCGGGCGGATGTGCAGCGTCCTACCGGGCTCCTGCCTGGACGCGGGTCCCACGCCCCCCGGTGGACACACATACCACGTGTGGGAGGCAGCCAGTCGATGTTTCTCTCTCCTTCTCCCCCTCCCTCCCTCCCTCCCTCCCTCCCTCCCTCCCTCCCTCCCTCCCTCCCTCCCTCCCTCCCTCCCAGTCTCTGAAAAGCAATGGGAAACATACCAACACAAAACCAAAGGAGAACGAGGTGGCTCAGGAAGGGTGCGGAGAGCAGGGACGCTGGCTTTAACCCCCGCTCCCCCTCCCGCTCCCCCTCCCCCTCCCCGCCGGTGACTGGCACCCCCAGGCTTTGCCCCTCTGCGCCTTGGGGTCCTCCTCGGTGAACGAGGGGCGGGTGCGAGGGCTCCGTGGGCTCCCGCACTTAGCATGCCAAGGGCAGGCCCAGGCCGGCAGACACCCCATAAACGTCCGGCAGACGCTGTTAACGCCGCGGCCTCACTCCCTGGCTGCGGAACAAAGCAAAATGGGCCCCAAAGTCGGTTACGGCCGTGCGGTTGACACCCGGGGTCGGAGCTGCAGGGGGCGCGGTGGTCTTCCGTCCCAAGTGCCCACTCGACGGAGGGGAAGGCTGAGGCTGGGAGGGGAACGCCTACTCAGGGCCACACAGCAGTTAACGGCGGGGCGGGGACCGCTGCCCCCCGACGGCCCTCTCCGCCCGCGGTGCTGCGAGACCAGGAAGGCCCCAGGCCGTGCCTCCTGCTCCACGGAAGACGTTAAACCAACAGGAGAACTTTCCAGCTCTCACTCCCCCTGCGGCCCTGACCTCGGACCTTCCCTCCCGTCTCACTGCCAAGAGAAGGCTTCGGCGAGGGCGGGCCGGGCCTTCAGCGCGCCTTCCACTGCCGGTTACAGTCCTCGCGTCTCCCTGCTTTCCCGTGCCATCGGGACAGCTGGTCCCAGCCCCCGCCTGCGTCTGCCTCAGTTTCCCCAGGTGACCATCCACAAGCCTGTGGTTCCTTGAGCTGCCTCATCCCGATGGAGAGCAGGGTCAGCAGCCCCCCTCATCCCGGGTGGACGGGTGGAGGGCAGGGTCCAGCAGCCCACCTCATCCCGGGTGGACGGGTGGAGGGCAGGGTCCAGCAGCCCACCTCATCCCGGGTGGACGGGTGGAGGGCAGGGTCCAGCAGCCCCCCTCATCCCGGATGGACGGGTGGAGGGCAGGGTCCAGCAGCCCACCTCATCCCGGGTGGACGGGTGGAGGGCAGGGTCCAGCAGCCCACCTCATCCCGGGTGGACGGATGGAGGGCAGGGTCAGCAGCCCCCCTCATCCCGGGTGGAGGGCAGGGTCCAGCAGCCCACCTCAGCCCGGGTGGACGGATGGAGGGCAGGGTCAGCAGCCCCCCTCATCCCGGGTGGAGGGCAGGGTCAGCAGCCCCCCTCATCCCGGGGGGAGGGCAGGGTCCAGCAGCCCACCTCATCCTGGGTGGAGGGCAGGGTCCAGCAGCCCCCTCATCCCGGGTGGAGAGCAGGGACCAGCAGCCCACCTCATCCCGGGTGGAGGGCAGGGTCAGCAGCCCACCTCATCCCGGGGGGAGGGCAGGGTCCAGCAGCCCACACTCGGCCGGAAGCTGTTATTTTCCCAAAAGGAACGCGGGCTGCCCTTTGGAGACGAGCGGACAGAAAATGTGAACCGTCCCCAAGGGCTGCTCACACCTAATCAGTGGCGGGGATCCCGGGTGTTGGCACACGCATACACACGCGTGCGCACACACTCGGATACCTGTTTCGTTAGCCCCTCGCGCTGTGTGGGAGAGATGCCTGGTAACCGGCTGCCCCGTGGCTGAGACACGGGCGTCTTATACGTCGGGGGCCCTGCCGGGCGCCTCTGAAGGGAGCAGCGGTGGGTCAGATGGGTCTGCTCCGGGTCTCACTCCCACCCACCAGGAAAGCTCAGACGCAAATGCCAGCAGGAGCCGCAGGCAACGTGAGAGAGGGGCCCAGAGCCGGGGACGGGGGCTCCCACGTGCTCTAACGGGGGCAGCGTCGCCTCACACCGGGTGTCCCAGGCCAGAGCCCTAATTCGGATTTTTATTTATTTTTTTTTAGGGGCAGAAGGGGGTCAAGTTTTCTGATTGTCAAATGCTGGAAGCTCCTAAAACACACACCGAACAAGACCAAAAATACCACGTGTGCCAAACACAGCGGCACCGAGGGCGGTGCCGGCTCTCGGGCCCTTGGCTCGCAGCCCTGACCTCCAGGTGCGGGAGGCGTGATCACGTCCCGAGCGTCCCCGGCCTCCGTTCCCTCGGCGGCAGGGTGAGGGGGCCGCTCCCTGCCCCGCTTCGGAGGCACCAGGGCCGGACACGGAGCAAGGCTGCCTTCCCGGGTCGGGGGGCAGCCACCCACTCCCCCAGCAAAACCAAAGGCGCGCCCTGGCTGCTTTGACTCCATGGTTGGAGCGTCGGCCTGAGGACTGAAGGGTCCCGGGTTCGATTCCGGTCTAGGGCACATGCCCAGGTTGCGGGCTCGATCCCCAGTAGGGGGCGTGCAGGAGGCAGCTGATCAATGATTCTCTCTCATCATTGATGTTTCTATCTCTCTCTCCCTCTCCCTTTCCCTCTGAAATCAATAAAAACATATTAACAAACAAACAAAACAACAACAAAGGCTCGTCCGGAGCTGTGAGGCCTCGCCCACACCTGTGCCTGGGGCAGAGATGACCAGTCCCTTACCGTCACCTCAGCCTCCCCCAGGCGAGTCCTCCTCAGCTCCCCTAAGCCCTTTGGGGGGGATGGGAGGGGATGGGAGGGGATGGGGGGAGATGGGGGAGAGGGGGGAGATAGGGAGTGGGGGGAATGGGGGATGGGGGGAGATGGGGGATGGGGGGAGATGGGGGATATGGGGGGATGGGGGAGATAGGGGGTGGGGGAGAGGGCGGTGGGGGGAATGGGGGGGAGCTCAAGAATCTTCCACTTTGCCCTGGCCGGTTTGGCTCAGTGGATAGAGCGTCGGCCTGCTGACTGAAGGGTCCTGGGTTCGATTCCGGTCAGGGGCGTGTGCCTTGGTTGCGGGCACATCCCCAGTAGGGGGTGTGCAGGAGGCAGCTGATCGATGTTTCTCTCTCATCGATGTTTCCATCTCTCTATCCCTCTCCCTTCCTCTCTGTAAAAAATCAATAAAATATATTAAAAAAAAAAAAAAAAAGAATCTTCCACTTTGCAGCCACTGGGAGGGCAAACGGGCCAGACTGCGGTTTCATTTCCTCGAGGCCCCGTTCCGTGCCGGTGGTTCCATGGGACTGGGCCGGAACCCGTCGAGCAGGCTGAGATGCACAATGGGGGCCGCGGCATCACTGCGTTGCGTGGTCAGGCCTCCTGCAGGCGCGCCCTCGCGTTGGCTCCGCCGTCCGGCTCCGAACAGCAGGCCACGCCCTTGCACTCGGTGGGACCTCACCGAACCCCCCAGATGCACGTATCCACCCACAGGGAAAAGAGCGCCTGGGTTTGCCCCGCCCGCGGGGCCACTGGAGGGACAGGGCCACGATGTGGCTCTGGGCTGGCAAGGCCCCGCCGGAGGTCCTCGGCGGGAAATGGCCATGTGGGGGGGGGGGGGGTGGCTCCGGGCTCAGTGCGCCTCAAACGTCCCTGCGCATTTGCAAGTGCTATGCCTGCAGCCGCTCCACTCCACAGCCTGAACTGGACGCACCAGTGGGTCCGGGGGACATCGCCCGCACCCCACCGGACAGGCAAGACATTCATGCGCAGGTATGGTGGGCTGCCCTCACCGAGCGGGCCCCCCACCTCTGGGCCTCACAGGCTCCCGCCCACCTGAGGCCCGCCCCGCCCTCCGTGCCGTTCAGTGTAGACTGCAGGCCAGGGGTGCCCAGCCTTGGGGCCACACCCCACCTAAGCATCCCTAACACCCTGATCCCACCCCCCCTCCCCACTCTGTGACATGGAATTCTTATTATCCACAAAGTGAACTCCCGGTCACGTGGAGGATGCCTGAAAGCCATCCACTTGGTCTAAACAAGCTTCCAAAGAGCATGAGAGGGAGAAATAAAAGAACGGAAGGACAGTTGACATCCTGAGGAAGAAATCACGAAGAAATTGTTTAAAAAATAATAATATGAAGTGACAGCAACAAATAGCAAAGTTCCAAAACACACTAGAGACCTGAAATGCATAACTATTGATAGACTGTGCAGGAGGCCCCTGGAACCATAAGAGATGCAAACAATTCTCTGTTTATAACTCATTCTCGAGTTGCCCCCCTTAAACATCACATGCCCCACCCCCCGTGGGGCACGTGCCCACGCTGGGAAGCGCTGCTGAAGCCCGTTCACACTCAGTGCCGCCGCTCCCTCCGCCCGCAAGCGCACCGTGTGTGTCTCCAAGGCTCACTCAGCATCTCCCTCTCCACGCCCCTCCAGACGTGTTCCACCCCACTCGGCACTTCCAGCGGCCGGGTTCAGGCAGTGCCCGACCTCTGGTGACCCCCTGCCCTGCCCTCCCTCCTTAGGAAGCCTCTGGTCTCTAGCCACCACCCTGGCCTCCCGGGTGAGCCCACCAGGCCTGGGAGCCAAGGTGAGCAGAGGGGACCCAGCGTCTGCCAGGAGGCCCTGGGAAGGGTCACCGAGGCACCTTGCTGCCTCCGAGGAGGATCTGGTTCCATGCCAGGCTCTGCGCCAGGGGCTGAAGGGGTGGCATGACTAAGGTCCCTTCTGGAGAGGCGAGAGGGCAAAGACGAAACAAAACCTGAAACCCCTGGCCGGCAAGGCCCAGTGGTTGAGCCTCGACCTATGACCCAGGAGGTCACGGTCCAATTCCCGGTCAGGGCACCAGCCCGGGTTGCAGGCTCGATCTGCAGTGTGGGGTGTGCAGGAGGCAGCTAATCCATGATTCTCTCTCATCATTGATGTTTCTATCTCTCTCTCTTTCTCCCCCTTCCTCTCTGAAATCAATAAAAATACATGAAAAAAAAGAAAAGAAAAAGAAAAAGAAGTCGTTGTTGCTTGAAGACAGCAAGTTTTGGGGTGGTCAGTTACATAGCAGAGGCTGCCTGAAATAGTCCTCAATCTAGACCGGTTGACTTCAGTCATATTAGAGACGAAAGTTCTTTGCAAAATACAGCATGTGTTTTTAAGCACACGCTGCTATTTTATTATTACTATTATTACTACAGGCCCGTTGCACGAAGATTCGTGCAATAGGCCTTCCTTCCCCTGGCTGCCGGCACCGGTTTTCCTCCAGCACCCGGGACCCAGGCCTTTGCTCTGGCCGCCGCCTTCTGTCTTCGCTCCAGCCGGAGCACTGCTCCTGTAGCTCCCGCTGCCCCCCACCCTCCCCCTCATAGCAGGTGTCCCGCCTCGCCCCACCCAGCTGCTCCACACCTCCATGTGTGCTGCCCAGAGGCCCGGAGCGGCTGGGGGGCAGGGCCGCCTCCATCTTTGTCGGGTTAATTTGCATACTCACTCTTGATTGGCTGGTGGGTGTCATGCAGTGACAGTCAATTTGCATATTTCTCTTTTATTCGTGTAGGTGTTTATTATTATTACTCATCCTGATTAGCTACAGTAACAATGTAATACAAGGAAATGCAATATAACACTGTTGTTGGTGGGTGGCTTCTTGCCTGTCCCTGGGAGACCACAGGCAGCGGGGACAGGCTGGGACGGGCTGCGGTACTCAGCAACCTTCCCTGCACGCACAGTTTAGCTCTCCATCTCCCCGTGTCTGCGGTCGCCCGCCATCGCCTCAGCTGGCACCTGGGATGGTGCCCTGGTTCCCGTTAAATTGCCAGACGTGGCAGCAGTACCCTCAAGTGCCACGTTCTCGGCTGCCTGTGTGGGGCCCGGAGCCTATTTTTAGCGTTTTACATCTATAATTACATGTGTTTCACTGCCTCTCACATGCACATTGGCTCTGGGGAGAGGTTCTGGTTATGTGATCTCGGTGACTGTTAACAGGGCCAGTGCATCCTACCAACCTGCTCCGTCAGCCAGCGCACGCCGCCCCTGCTCCTTCCTCGCCCGGACGCAGGGGGTCAGGGACGTGACGTAAAATGTTTAACGTACAGGCAACGCATAATCCAGGGGTGGGCAAACTTTTTGACTCGAGGGCCACCATGGGTTCTTCAACTGGACCGGAGGGCCGGAACAAAAGCATGGATGGAGTGTTTGTGTGAACTCATATAAATTCAAAGTAAAGGAGCGGAGGGGAGAGCAAGAGAACCGGATAGAACAGCCAGATCCGGCCCGCGGGCCGTAGTTTGCCCAAGGCTGGCATAATCATTGACAAGTCAGGAGGAAACCAGCCATGGCGTCAACTGGTGTTTATGGAGGGAGATTCAGTCTATCCTTTTTTTTTAAATCTATTTTTTATTGATTTCAGAGAGGAAGGGAGAGGGAGAGAGAAACCTCAACAATAGGAGAGAATCATTGACTGACTGTCTCCCGCATGCCCCCTACTGGGGATGGAGCCCACAACCTGGGCATATGGCCTGACCAGGAATCGAACTGTGCCTTCCTGGTCCATAGGTCAATGCTCCACCACTGAGCCACACTGGCCGGGCCTGTCCTATTCTTAAAGGCCCGTCGGTCTATGAATCAATTTGCCTGCATCAGTTTCCCAAGGCGGCACGCCCTTGACCAAGAAGTTTCTCCGACGGCGGCTTCTCTCCTAGAAGGAAAAAGACCCAGCGACCTCGAGGCCGAGGGGGTAGGCCCCAGGGAGAGCGATCTGGGCCCAGGACCAGCCAATGGAGCAGGTGACCTGGGGAAGCCCCAGCTGAGGCCGCCGGAGGCCTGGGCAGCACTGGGGCAAGGCCGCTGAGCAGCTGGTGGCAGGAAGCAAGCAGACAGGTGTGGGCCAGGGTCTCGGCCTGGAAAAAGCAGGCCCTGGAAAGACGCCCCAAGAAAGTCAGGTGTGCCTGGGGAAATACGCCATATTTCACTCTCTCGCTCGCGCACTCACTCACTCAATGACACTGGCCAAGCTCCCGCGGAAGCCAGATGCCATCGTAGTGCTAGGCAAATGCAGAATTCCCCGCTGCACCCAGCTTACAGGCATCTTGACTCCCCTATGGATTAGAACATCCAAGTAGAAAATAGAGAAAAGCACGAAGAGGAACATTAATCTCCTGGATCTCCCTCCGAGAGACCGTCTTTGTTAATATCTGCTTCGTATCTTCATTACTGACACACAACATATGCCTTTTTCATCTCCGAATGCCCATCGTCTCACATAAACCATTTTTTTTCCGCTTGGTGTTTTATTCTGAGACCTTTATACTTCCAATATCCTTTATGAATATGAGTTTTTAAAAACTGTATCTTTCTGGTTGAACGTATTACAGATGTCCCCCTTATTTTTTTCCCCCACTGACCCCCGCCATCCCCTACTCACTGCCTCTTCCCCCCCGCCCCCGGCCTTCACCACATTATTATCTATATCCAAGGGTTATGCATATCTATAATAATAGAAGGGTAATATGCTAATTAGACCAGACGTCCTTCTGGACGAAGCCGGGGCCGGAGGGAAGCAGCCCAGGTCCCGGGGGTCAGAGGGAAGCCAGTGCCGGCCGCCGGGGGAAGGGAGGCCTACTCTTGCACGAATTTTCGTGCATCGGGCCTCTAGGGTGCATATCGGAAGTTCTCTGGTTCCTCTCTCCCCATCCCCACACCCCCCAAGCCCCCTTCACCCCGCCTTCACCCTGAGATTCATCCGTCGGTCCCATGCTTCCACGACTTTGGATCTATTTTGTCCATCCGCTCCTGCTGCCCTTTAGGTTCCACCATGCGTGAGATCCTGCGATGCTGGTCTTTCTCTGGCGGGCTCATGTCACCAGCATGAAGCTCTCCAGGCCCCTCCTCCACGCTGTCACAGAGGCTAAGCGGCCCTTCCGTCTCACAGCTGCGACGCATCGGATGGAGAGAGCACCGTCTCAGGAACACGCCAGCAACGTGCTTAGCCAGCCCCCCTTGTGGATCACAGGAGTTGTTTCCAGATAAAGAATGTTAACGCCCCCTCAGCTGTCACTTACATGCCACGCGAACATGCCAACGAGTATTTTTATGAAAAATGAAAAAACACCGAAATAGTCAGGCACCTCCTCTCTGAACACCAGTGAGTGAAAGTTATAGCACTACAGCAAACACCCTGCAATTTGCTCTAATTTGTACAGAAATCCTGAACCGTCGGTACCGCCAATGCAGGATCTTAGCTAGCGTTGCGCTCGGAGAGATGATAACCCACATCGGCGAGGACGCGGAGAAACGAACGCTTCCATATTTCTGGGGACAGCCCCCGTCCGTGTTGAAGGAAAGATGTTTCCTAGCTCTCACCCAGCATTCTACCTCCGGAGAACTTGGGTGAAGGAATTAGTATTAGGGATGTGTACACAGATGTATGAAAAACAATATTTATATCAGCATTATTATAATTTTTTTTTTTGGTGCTTAATCCACAGGAACTTCTAAAAGTGGAAGCTGTAATTATCAGCATTATTATCATCCATTCCTTTTCCAGCCCCATCTGGCTTTTAGAATAGGAATATTATAATTAATATATTTTTGCGCGGTGTGTCATCTCTTCCCGGAATTATTTTCTGACACTTGCATTGTTTCGTAATCATGTTAACGGCAATTAGGGGGAAACTAACTAAGTTTGGGGGCTCTTTGTTCGGGAGTCTCTCTTTTGTCCTGCTTCTCCTCGTTTCTGAATAATTTGGTTGGCTTCATTTTCAGCCACCTGTGGTGTTTCTTTGATCATTTTGTTCCCTTCCCCCCGCCCCCGCTCCGTCCCCCCCAAGAAAGTAACAGCCGGGGCACGTGTCCTGAGTCCTCCCACGTGCGACCACTCACCTACAAGAAGGACGCTTGTCGGCACCTACGATGCTTAGCTCCCCTCGCTCTCCTTCGGAAGTCTTTAGATTCGGAAACGTTTGATTTTAGAATTTACTGAGAGGTGTGGCCAAATGGAACTTCCTCCCTTTTTGAGGGAGTCTGGGATTTCCCCTCCCCCCCACCCCCACAGAGAACTACATTTTTGTAGGATTTAAAATGTTTATGTTTAAAATTCAAACCCTTGACCCATGTATGCCTCGAGGAGCTCTCCCAGGGCCGGCAACCTGTTCTTAAAGAGCCAGCAGGCGTCCTGGGCCTCAGGGTTCCTGTCCCAGCCACAGAGAAGGTGGAGCTGCATTTAAATAAAACTTTATTGACAAACACAGGTCAACGGCCCACAGGATGGTGTCTGCCTTTAGATACCAAAGGCACAAGTCTTCCTTCGGCTCAAGAGGACTTGCCATCGTATCTTTCATTATTTTTCCCTCCTTCATTGGCTCTGTTGTCACCATTTCAAACCTCTCTTATGTGAATATTTTATCTCTGGTGGCAGCATTGACTTCCTCTCTCTCTGTCTGTTCCTCCCTCCCTCCCTCCCTTCCCCCTCCCATCCTCCCTACCCTCCTCCACCCCTTCTTCCTCTTTCCCTTTATCTCCATCTTTCCTCCTTTTCTCCGTTTATTTCCCCTTTGCATTGATTTCTGGGAGCACGCCTTGAGCTCATTTCTCAATTCACAGATTCAACTTCCTGCCCTGTCACACCAGCTCCCACTGCCTGGGGCATCAGCAAATTTCCACGCTCGTGTCTTTCACTGGGGAAGTGTCTTTCTGAATTTCAGCTTTTCCCATTAAACGTGTGTGCGCACACACACACACACACAGACACACATACACGCACACAGAGACACACACACACACAGACACACATACACGCACACAGAGACACACACGCACACACAGACACACACACACACAGAGACACACACACAGAGACACACACACAGACACACACACACACACACACACACAGACACACACACACACACACACAAATCTCATGGGAAATACTCTCAAATTAGAGGTGTCTCTCTTGCTTCTTAGTAGAGTCTCACATCTTGAGGGAATATTTGATTTGCTTCCTCAGAATAAGCCTATTCTGAAAGCACAGAAGCTGCCTGTATCTGCTAAAGCTTCCTCCTTGTCTTCCTTGCAGAGAGGAAACTGTGCAGCCTCTATAGAAACTGAGAAAGATCCCCTTAGGAACCTTACTTCAACATTGTACTCAGGGAGGGACTTCTTTGTCCATTTTATTATTATTATTATTATTATTATTATTATTGCTTAATCCTCACCCGAGGATATTTTTCCATTGATTTTTAGAGAGTGAAGGGAGGGGGAGAGACACGGAGAGAGGAACATTGATGTGAACACCGGTGTCGTTTCTCTTCGGCGTGTATTTGGAAGTGGAATTGCGGGCGATGCAGCTGTGTATGAGAGCTCCAAGTCCCCACATCCTCGCCAGTCTTAGGTATGATCTACCTTTTTGGTTCTAGCCAGCCTGGTGGTGTGCAGGGATGCCTCACCTTGGATTGCCATGAACCTTCAGAGAGAAGACATTCTGATTGGACCACCCTGAGGGGTGTGACCATTCGTGAACCAATCATGCACATGATTGTCCACTTGGTGCTGGACTGACCAGACCTGGGTCATGAACTCCACCCTGGAAACGCACGCTAGCCCAGGGTCCTCAAACTTTTTAAACAGGGGCCAGTTCACTGTCCCTCAGACCGTTGGAGGGCTGGACTATAGTTTAAAAAAAAAAAACTATGAACAAATTCCTATGCGCACTGCAGGCCCGGGACGCGTCGGCTGCTAAGCAGGACAGGCAGCAGCACCCGGCGGGCTGGATACATGTCCTCGGCGGGCCGCATGTGGCCCGCGGGCCGTAGTTTGAGGACGCCTGCGGCTAGACCGTGTGGACTCAGAATGAGAAGGATCGATTCCAAGTCTAAAATCAGAGTCACTGCTAGAATAAGAGGAGCTAGACGCTGGGACCATTGCCACAGTCTTTTAAAAATATATATATATTCTTATTAATTTCAGAGAGGAAGGAGAGGGAGAGAGAGAGAAAGAAATATCAATGATGAGAGAGAATCATGGATCAGCTGCCTCCTGCACGCCCCACGCTGGGGATGGAGCCCACAATCCGGGTATGTGCCCTGACCGGGAATCAAACCTCGACCTTCAGGTTCATAGGTCAACGCTCTACCCCTGAGCCACACCAGCAGGGCCATTATGACAGTCTTAACATCGAAAATGGGAAGAAAACACTTTTCCAAGTAACCCTAACCCTCTCCCATCCTGAATGCCGAGGTATCTCGCTATCTGCACCAACCCAAGCACGGTCTCCTCTTTTCCCATCGCGATGTCTCCGCCTCGGTCTCCCCCCCACCCCCCACCCCCCACCCCGTCCCCTGCCTGTCATTGGTCACCTCCCAGGTGGCAGGATCTCTGGGCCGTCGGGGTGGGCACAGGCTCGGACACCCGCGTCTCGGGCTGCGACCTTGCGGGCGGGCTCTGAGCGGCGGGCCCTCATCCGGCTGCACCTCCTGCTAGAGGAGGAACGAAAGGCCTGCTGGGCGCCCTGCAGGTGGATCTACAAACCCAAACGTTTGCTACAAAAAGAAGAAGAAGAAGAAGAAGAAGAAGAAGGAGGAGGAGGAGGAGGAGGAGGAGGAGGAGGAGGAGGAGGAGGAGAAGAAGAAGAAGGAGAAGGAGAAGGAGAAGGAGAAGGAGAAGGGGAAGGAGAAGGGGAAGAAGAAGGAGAAGGAGAAGGGGAAGGAGAAGGGGAAGAAGAAGGGGAAGAAGAAGGGGAAGGGGAAGGGGAAGGGGAAGAAGAAGAAGAAGGAGGAGGGGGAGGGGGAGGGGGAGGGGGAGGGGGAGGAGGGGAAGGGGAAGGGGAAGGGAAGGGGAAGGGGAAGGGGAAGGAGAAGGAGAAGGAGAAGGAAAAGGTATGGAGAAGGAGAAGGAGGAGGAGAAGGAGAAGGAGAAGGAGGAGAAGGAACGAAAAGATATTGGTTTCGTGGCATTGAAGCGCCTGGGGCTTTAACAGACACTCACAATCGGACACGTTGCTCAAGGTCGATAGCAGGCGTGATGCCTGTGACCTCGAGGACCAGCGCCATGCCCTCTGAGCACAGACGGGCACGCATGGACCCTCACGCCCGGCCCCTTCCCGGTGCCGCCGGCACACCTGCACAATCTCCGCAGCCACGTCTCCTCTGCCAGAATGGCAGGGCTGAACCCCAGGCCCGTGGGAACGTGGAGCCTCTGTGTCTGCTGTCCCCCCCCTGAAAGGAGAACCTCGCGGAGCCGTGTGGAAGGGCCGGGGCTGGACCCCTGTGGGAGGGCCAGGGAGGAAGGGAGGCAGGTGGGTGGGGTTCTGAGGTCGGGAAGGAAGGCGAGGACCCAGTGCCCCTGATGGGCTCGGGTCTGTGCTGGGTGCGCGTGGCCACAGCCCGCGGGGTGGGAAGCAGCCAGGGTGCAGGGGAAGGCAGTCAGTGGCTTCCTTGATGGACCAGATGAATTCTGCAGGGACATTATTGCCCAAGAATTTTCGCACATGCACATGTGCCCCATGCACACATATGCACACACACATGCACACACATGCACACACACATGCACATGTGCCCCATGCACACACACACACACATGCACACACACACATGCACACACACACACGGGAACAAACAGAAGCAGTGGGGGAGGGGTGTGGGTGTGGCTGTGGGTTCTGACAGCCTGAGGCTTACTCTTGGTTCCCCTGACGACTAGCTGTGACTCGGAGCTAGTCACATAGCTTGCCTGTGCCTCATGTAAAGTGGGATGCTAATAATAATAATAATAATAATAATAATAATATCCCTACTTAAGGGCCTGGGGAAGGTGTAAAGGGCTGAGCAGGGAACGTTGAGCACAGAGGAGGCATTCGGTCCATGTCAGCTCACTTAGCACCTAACAGGCAGCAGCCCCCGCAAAGAACACGCCCCTGTGTCGGCCCAGATGCGGGTTCACAGGTGGATTTCAACAGAGACTCAAGCTCAGTCTGACTGAGATGAGCCCACACCCGCCTGCATCTATGGGGTGACGCGGGGTGCCAGTCTCCCAGGCAGCGGCCTCCTCCCTGTTGCTCCAGTCCCCCCCCGACTCCGCTCCCCACACACCCCATCCCACCCAGCTCCACAGTGTCTCAGGCCTGTCCTCAAGGTCCCTACGGGAGCGCCTGAGCGGCTGTGTCTGCGCCCGGCCTTTCTCAGTGCCTGCCTCCCCCCACCCCCAGGGGGATGGTTTTCACCCCTTCTCTGCCCTCTTTGTTCACGGGGACATGTGCGTGTGGTGGGCAGACTCTTACAAAGCACCCCCCCCCCCAATTCCGTGGCAGGATCAGGCAGCTAATCTGTTTTGACACGCTATCTGAACGGCCCCCAGCCCCGTATACGGAAGAAGTCACCCATAAGTCATGCCCTTTATGCCCGTGTACTGGGGTGTACACGGGAAAGGGTTATAGCTGCCGAGAGGCTGAATAACAGCGGCCGTCACCGCGGCGAAGTCAGAGCCTCCCGCATTCACGCCACATATCAAATCCTCTTTCAATGAGGGCCCGCCCCATCAGCTGTCAGGTTCTATTAAATATATCCCTCAGACCTACTGACCAGCTGACAGGAGAGAAACTCAAAACCACCCACCCGCCATTAGCATCATAAAATGTGAAATCAGCTGGGAGGACCGATAACAGAACTGAAAACAGAAGAGATGAAAATCTGGATGCCCTTGTGTGCGGTTCAATAGAACCCCCAAGAGTTACAAACACACCCATAAAATACCGCGGTGAAAAAAAACACACACAAAACACAGCACCCACAGGAACAAAACAAGGGTGGTCCCGGGCTCGGCTTCAGGACGTATCCATGGTCCGGTTCCCTTTGTGAAGGGGAGATTTGCATAAATGTTTCAAGAGGTTGATACAATGTATAAACCGAACCCTTCACGAGGGACATCTGCACTGTGCTCCCACAGAATGGCTGTTTCTGCCACGTCCAGGAAGTAGAACCTGTCCCAAGGTTTGGGGGGCGGGGGGGCAGGCTCAAATGCTTGGGCTGCGACCATATTTGTCCCTTTTGCAAATTCCCTGGTCTGACCTGAGAATTTGTTAACCGGGTAAAAGCGGGGGGTGGCCGGCATCCCGGGAGGAGGTAGAGGTGCCCTCGGAGACAGAGCATCGGGCCGAGGGAGGGATCGAGTCCTATGGAGAGAAGAAACATGCCTCTGTGTCGCCTGGATCCGCTTCAGCCTCTGCGGAGACAGTGGCCTGAGACCCGATTGGGGCGGGGGCGGGGCGGGGGGGCGGTCAGACCTGTACCGGACACCTGCTAAGAGGCAGATGCAAATGTCCAGCGGCCGTCCGATCCGGCGATGGGTTCCAGACGGGGCTCTTTAAAGCCCAATAACAACAACAAAAAGTTACGGTAAGCCAGGCAATGAAGGAAAAATACCACCTGATCTCACTCATTTATGGAAAATAAAGAACATTATAACCTGATGAACAAAAAGATAGACACAGAGGCAGTAAAGCATCGAACAGGGAAGGCTGGGGAGTGTTGGGGAGCGGGGGAAAGAGATCAACCGAAGGACTTGTGTGCATGCATATCAGCACACCAATGGACACAAGACACTGGGGGGCGGGGGGGGTGGGATGAGGGCATGCGACAGGGGGTAGGGGAGGCTGGGGGAAGGTCAATGGGGAAAAAAATGGAGATATATGTACTACTATATGTAATACTTTAAACAATAAAATAAAAAAATAATAAAAGAGCCGAAACCGGTTTGGCTCAGTGGATAGAGCGTCGGCCTGCGGACTGAAGGGTCCCGGGTTCGATTCCGGTCAAGGGCATGTACCTTGGTTGCGGGCACATCCCCAGTGGGAGGTGTGCAGGAGGCAGCTGATCGATGTTTCTCTCTCATCGATGTTTCTAGCTCTCTATCCCTCTCCCTTCCTCTCTGTAAAATATCAATAAAATATATTTTAAAAAAATAATAATAATAATAAAAGAAATTTAACCACACAAAAAAAGTTATGAGACCAGTAATTTTTTTTAAATATATTTTATTGATTTTTTACAGAGAGGAAGGGAGAGGGATAGAGAGTTAGAAACATCGATGAGAGAGAAACATCGATCAGCTGCCTCCTGCACACCTCCCACTGGGGATGTGCCCGCAACCAAGGTACATGCCCTTGACCGGAATCGAACCCGGGACCCTTCAGTCCGCAGGCCGACGCTCTATCCACTGAGCCACACCGGTCAGGGCGAGACCAATAATTTTTTAATAAAACCTGGCTCAGCTCACAAGCAGGTCTAATGCAGGAAACAGTGGGCCAAGCCGTAGGCACGACTCTCCTCCTTCCCCCAGGGATGAAGGAAAGAAGCCCCGAATGGAGATGTGTTTTGTTTGATCCATTTGACGCAACTGGGGTTTAGGCCATGCCTCTCTCCCCACGTCTCTGGGCACGGTTTCTCTTTCTCTAAAGGGTGTGTTAGTCCAATTTGGAAGTGGGAACCTCCCTGATCCTGCCTTTGGAGTTGGATTTTTTTTTTTTGTGAAAGTTCTTTAATATGTATTTTTACTGATTTCAGAGAGAGGAAGGGAGAGGGATATAGAAACATCAATGATGAGAGAGAAGCACTGATGAGCTGCCTCCTGCACGCCCCCTGCTGGGGATGGAGCCCGTCATCTGGGCCTGCGCCCTGACCGGGAATCTAACTGGGATCTCCCGGTTCATGCGTGGATGCTCAACCCCTGAGCGACACTGGCTGGGGTTGAGTTGAATTCTGGACGGGAATTTTTAGTAGAATGGGTGTATTACTCAGCTTGGGCTACCATAATAGAATATCACAGACTTGGTGGCTTAAATGACAGAGATGTATTTCTCATGGTTCTGGAGGCCCGAAAGCCCTAGATCAAGGGTGTCAATCGGTTCAGGGCCTGGCCGGCATATGGCACCATCTCACTGTCTCTTCACAGGATGGGGAGGAAGAGGGAGAGGCGGGGAGAGAGAGGGAGAGGGACTTAGAGAGACAGAGAGAAAAAGAGAGACAGAGCTGTCTGGTGTCTAATCCTATAAGGACACTAATCCCATGATGAGGGCCCCACCCTCATGACCTCATCTAACCCCAATCACCTCCAAAGGCCCCATCTCCAAATACCATCACTTTAGGAGTTAGGGCTTCAACGTATGAAACTGGGACACAATTTAGTCCCTAACAATGCAAGCTCTCATCTCCCTAAAATGTTGAAAAATTTCGGGTACAGAGAGTTTCAGAAAATGTGGGTGGTTCTCTCTCTCTCTCTCTCTCTCTCTCTCTATACACATATATGTCACTTTCATGTGCGGTTTTTGAGCCTCAACACTGTTGACATTCTGGACAGGATCCTGTTTATTGAAGGGGGCCGCCCTACACATGGTGGGGATGTTTAGCAGCATCCGTGGCCTCTACCACTAGTTGCCATTAGCAACCATTTCCCAGTGTGACACCCCCAAATGTCTCCAGATGTCACCTAATGTCCCTTGGGGGACAAAAGTGCCCCCAGTTGAGAACCACTGATTTTGATGTTTCCCAGTCTTTAAGCCCCTTTGACTGCCTCCCTGGATCTCCTCGGGAAGGTCGTCTGCATGAGGACAAAGGTGAGCCGGCTCATCTCTAAGGCCCAGCTCTGTCTGCGCTGGAAAACCCCACGAGTGAGGCTCAGAGGGAGAAAGAGTGGTGGGTGCCGTCCCTGCAACGGTAGAATAAGAAGGCCACAGAAGGGTCCCCCCGGCCGGCCCCCACCACCACCTTCAGCTGGAACGACAAGGCCCCAGGAGAATCCGTCCCGCGTCACCAGCACCCAGGTGGGGAAGGAGGGCCTTCCTGGCCACAGCCACGTGGCGCTGCCGCGCACAGCACCGTGATGTTCTCCCTGCCATTTCGTGTTTAACCCTCACCCGGGGATATTTTCCCACCGATTTTTAGAGGGAGAGCGGGAGAGAGAGAGAAATACCGATGTGAGAGAAACACATCCATTGGCTGCCTCCTGCAGGCACACCGACCAAGGCTGGGGCCAGGGAGAAGCCTGCAATGGAGGTACGCGCCCTTGACAAGAATCGAACCCGGGACCCTTGGGTCCGCAGTCCGATGCTCTGTCCACTGAGCCACACCGGCCAGGGCCTCTCGCCGCCATCTGCGGTCCCCTTGCTTAGTCCCATGTTTACATGCGTCTTTCTTGTCAATGGACGGTCTCCCCACCAGCAGGCGAACTCCGAGACAGCAAAGACGTGGCCGTGTAGCGTGATTCAGCCAAACCTGGGGGTCTTGGTCTCAGACTGAAGCCCAAGGTCTGCGGCTTCGCCTGGTTGACCTTGGACGGTCATGTAGCCTGACTGAGCCTCCTCGGCGTGTACTTACCAGTCAATCAAATGAATGCGACGAGTTCTCTCCGACGGGGCTAAAGGAAACAGTGATGTCCTTGTATCTGCGCTCACCCCACAGCCGCATCGCCATCGCTGTTCGCCGCTGTGGTCGCTGTGGTCGTGAGCCGGGCTGGTCCCGGGGCAGGAGGGGACACCTTCCATATTACTGGTCCCGGGCGGGAGGGGACACCTTCCATATTACTGGTCCCGGGCGGGAGGGGACACCTTCCATATTACTGGTCCCGGGACAGGAGGGGACACCTTCCATATTACTGGTCCCGGGCAGGAGGGGACACCTTCCATATTACTGGTCCCGGGCAGGGGGGGACACCTTCCATATTACTGGTCCCGGGCAGGAGGGGACACCTTCCATATTACTGGTCCCGGGCGGGAGGGGACACCTTCCATATTACTGGTCCCGGGCGGGAGGGGACACCTTCCATATTACTGGTCCCGGGCGGGAGGGGACACCTTCCATATTACTGGTCCCGGGGCGGGAGGGGACACCTTCCATATTACTGGTCCCGGGCGGGAGGGGACACCTTCCATATTACTGGTCCCGGGGCGGGAGGGGACACCTTCCATATTACTGGTCCCGGGCGGGAGGGGACACCTTCCATATTACTGGTCCCGGGGCGGGAGGGGACACCTTCCATATTACTGGTCCCGGGGCAGGAGGGGACACCTTCCATATTACTGGTCCCGGGGCGGGAGGGGACACCTTCCATATTACTGGTCCCAGGGGGGGGGACACCTTCCATATTACTGGTCCCGGGCAGGAGGGGACACCTTCCATATTACTGGTCCCAGGGGGGGGGACACCTTCCATATTACTGGTCCCGGGACAGGAGGGGACACCTTCCATATTACTGGTCCCAGGGGGGGGGACACCTTCCATATTACTGGTCCCGGGCAGGGGGGGACACCTTCCATATTACTGGTCCCGGGACAGGGGGGACACCTTCCATATTACTGGTCCCGGGACAGGGGGGGACACCTTCCATATTACTGGTCCCGGGCAGGAGGGGACACCTTCCATATTACTGGTCCCGGGACAGGCGGGGACACCTTCCATATTACTGGTCCCGGGCAGGAGGGGACACCTTCCATATTAGGGACGGGAGCGAGTGAGCGCATTCCACCGCCGGCCTCCGGTTCCATCTCTCCCGGCTGCTGCGGCTCCTGGGCCACCTTCAGGGGCGGGAGCAGAGGGCTGAGCCCGCGTCCCTTTCTGAGCGAGGAGGGAGGGGAGCCATCCCCCAGGAAGGACAGCTGCAGGCTCCGGGCAGTCCTCCCCCGGGCACTTCCCAGGGCCACAGGGACACCAACCTCCTGTGCTCGGAACCGGCCCGAGCTGCCCACGGGGACGGGCGAGAAGTGCCAAGTGCCCAACGAGGCCGACGCTGGAGACGGAGGGCGGCGAGTGGGGTGCGTGGGGATGCAGGTGAGTGGGGTGTGTGGGGATGACGGCGAGTGGGGTGTGTGAGGATGACGGCGAGTGGGGTGTGTGAGGATGACGGCGAGTGGGGTGTGTGAGGATGATGGCGAGTGGGGTGCGTGGGGATGCAGGTGAGTGGGGTGCGTGGGGATGCAGGTGAGTGGGGTGTGTGGGGATGCAGGTGAGTGGGGTGTGTGGGGATGACGGCGAGTGGGGATGATGGCGAGTGAGGTGCGTGGGGATGACGGAGAGTGGGGTGTGTGAGGATGACGGAGAGTGGGGTGTGTGGGGATGACGGAGAGTGGGGTGTGTGGGGATGACGGCGAGTGGGGTGCGTGGGGATGACGGTGAGTGGGGTGTGTGAGGATGACGGAGAGTGGGGTGTGTGGGGATGACGGAGAGTGGGGTGTGTGAGGATGACGGAGAGTGGGGTGTGTGAGGATGACGGAGAGTGGGGTGTGGCGTGGGGATGACGGAGAGTGGGGTGTGGCGTGGGGATGACGGAGAGTGGGGTGTGGCGTGGGGATGACGGAGAGTGGAGTGCGTGGGGATGACAGAGAGTGGGGTGCGTGGGGATGACGGAGAGTGGGGTGTGTGAGGATGACGGCGGGTGGGGTGCGCGGGGATGACGGAGAGTGGGGTGTGGCGTGGGGATGACGGAGAGTGGGGTGTGTGGGGATGACGGTGAGTGGGGTGTGGCGTGGGGATGACGGAGAGTGGTGTGTGTGGGGATGACGGAGAGTGGGGTGTGGCGTGGGGATGACGGAGAGTGGGGTGCGCGGGGATGACGGAGAGTGGGGTGTGGCGTGGGGATGACGGAGAGTGGGGTGTGTGGGGATGACGGAGAGTGGGGTGTGGCGTGGGGATGACGGAGAGTGGGGTGCGTGCGGATGACGGCGAGTGGGGTGCGTGGGGATGACGGAGAGTGGGGTGTGTGAGGATGATGGCGGGTGGGGTGCGCGGGGATGACGGAGAGTGGGGTGTGTGAGGATGACGGCGGGTGGGGTGCGCGGGGATGACGGAGAGTGGGGTGTGGCGTGGGGATGACGGAGAGTGGGGTGTGGCGTGGGGATGACGGAGAGTGGGGTGTGGCGCGGGGATGACGGAGAGTGGGGTGTGGCGTGGGGATGACGGAGAGTGGGGTGTGGCGTGGGGATGACGGTGAGTGGGGTGTGGCGTGGGGAGCGGCGGCCACTGGGGAGTGAGGAGACGAGGGTGCAGCGCACACGCCTCGGCTCAGCTCCTGGCGGGTCCCGGTGTGAAGCAGCGTTAGTCAGCGGTGGCTCAGTGAGAGGAGAAAGGCGTCGCTGGGCCATCCCTAATGAATTCCGAAGGAAACAAAGAGTTTCAGGAGTGGAGCTCGGAAGAGGAGCTGAGAGCCGGAGACTCTCGAAGCATCTGAGCTGCCCCGGAGGAGGCGCATAGCTGATCAAACATTTGTGTCGATCACGGGGTGGGCAGGGGGGCGGCTCCGGGACCCCTGAGAATGCGCCTGAGGAAGCGGGAACACTCAGGAGCCCCGGAAAGCCCGGTCCGACTTTTATGAAATAAATCACACGCTCCTCTCCGCTTCCACCGGCGTCAATAATATCAACGTCTGGACCAGCGCTCTCTCTGGGGGACGGGTTCTGAGACTCGCTCCTAATCTTCCCTCTTTGAAGTGTCCGAGGGCTTAAAGGCACGTGTCAATATCTGTGGTCCCCGGCCTCCGCAGGAGGGGGTGCAGGGGCCTTGCTGTGGCGGGGGAGGTGCGACCACCAGCATCCACAGCCCCCATCAGGCTGGCGGTTGCCGGCCAGCCAGCTTCCAGGCTGCCCACGTCGCACCTGCCCACACGGGGGTCGGATTCCCTGCGGGGGGCCTGGCTCCCACAGGAAGTGACCACCACGCCCCTCCAGCGCTGACACGGGCCACGCCCATGGCCCGTTGCTTCCTTCAAAGCGATGGGGCGCGTGTACCTTCCCCTGAGATGTCTGAAAGGCCAGGGCTGACATCGGTGTTGGCCGAACTAACTCCTTTGGAAACGGACAGAAGGAAACACACGGATGCCGACTCCTCTCAGTTCTGTTTGCCAGCATCTCCCGGGGGTGCTGAGAGAACTGGCAGCCGGCACTCGGGACGGGCGTGTTAGGTCAGAGGCCCTGGTGCCCCGCATGCGGCCTGGTGCACAGCCCCCTCATCCTTCCAGGTCGGGGCAGGTGAGCTGGTGTGTGGCCCCAGCATCCGGGTCCCTGAGTGTCCTATCCCATCCAAGCCCGCCTCCCGCCTGGCCTGGCTCAGAGGCTCTTAAAATGTTTGTTCTGCCCTAACCGGTTTGGCTCAGTGGATAGAACGTCGGCCTGCGGACTGAAGGGTCCCAGGTTCGATTCCGGTCAAGGGCATGTACCTTGGTTGCGGGCACATCCCCAGTAGGAGGTGTGCAGGAGGCAGCTGATCGATGTTTCTCTCTCACCGATGTTTCTGTCTCTCTATTCCTGTCCCTTCCTCTCTGTAAAAACTCAATAAAAATATATTTTTTTAAAAAAGTTTCTTCTGCCTGACCGGTGTTGCTCAGTGGTTTGTGTGATCCGGAGGGGAGAAGTCAGATAGGGGAGCTGGTCAAGGGCACGTACCAAGGCCACGCCTTTGTGCTCCCCGCCCCCCCTGAAAACGGTTCTTCTAAAGCGAACACGTGTGAGTCTGTAAAGGCAGGTCCCTCCAAAAGCAATCAGAGGGAATGGAGGGAGTCTAACAGCGCCCAAGCCCCTCCCTCCTCCCCAGAGGCGCCTGGCCCCACGCCCCCGGCAGGCCTGGCTGCCCACCCAGACAATGACTGGGCTCTAAGCTGAGGGGCCTGTCTGGGCAGGCACCCCCGCCCCCCAATTCTATGCCACACACCCCGCCCTCCCGCAGAGCAGATTTCCAAGCAGCCCCGGAAGGCCTTTTCCCTGGATGGTAACTGAAACGGCTGCGTCTCCCTGTGTCTCTCGTTTCCCATCTGTTTCCCCCTGAAAAACGACCTCCCACCTCCCCAGCTCAGAGCATCCACCCCGTCCCTTTTCCCACCGAAAGCCTCTTTCCTGCCCCCCCTTGCTTCGGAGCCCCGAGAGCAGAGGAGACGCGGGTCTGAAACCCTAACCGTGGGGGCCACAGAGAGCCACGCCGACGCCTTCCGGAGCCTCCCAGGCCTGGCACGCCCTCCCGCGCCAGCATCTGTCACACGCGGAGGAACGTGCTGTTCCCAACATGACAAATTTCACACCCGTCCTGCTGACTCGGCTCACTAATTGCCCCACGGCGTTTTCTTTGTTAAGCTTCCCTGTGATCATCACCCTTTTTGTCAAACTGACAGTAGGAATATGCTGCTGCTGACACGCAGCCTGATGCACAGCACCCCGCATCCCTCCTGGGGCGGGGGGGGGGGGGGGCGGAGGCATTGCGTGGCCCCCAGCATCCGGTCCCTGGAATCCATCCCTGCAGAAGGCTCCCCGGGGGCAGCTGTGATGCACAAAGCCTGGGAGATGCCGCTCAGGCTGTGCTCCCTGCCCAATGCCCCCTGGAGGTGAGCAGGGCATAGCCTGGGCACGCGCACAGGGGCCCCGGGCAACCCCATGCTGTGTCGAGAGGTTTTGATGGGGGGGGATGCAGGCACCCAGCAGTCCCTTTGGTAAAAGCTGTAGTGACCGGCATGAGGTCTGGGAGAAGGGCGCCCACGTTTACCACCCCGTTCCGGGGTGTGCTTTCTAGATGCTATGCCCTCTGCCCCCCTGCCCAAGCCCTGTGACGGAGGCATCTGTAGTTTTAGCTGGCCCAGCCCGCTGTCAAATGATACCCAGGGAGAGAGGGGCAGCGTGGATACCACCGGCCGACTGGAATGCGACCTGGGTAAGAGGAGACCCTGTGGAAGATGGGGTGCCTGGCTGGAGGGGCAGTGATGGAACGAACCACGGGGAGGTCTCGTCACCCCAATTTGCATGCTGCCTCTCAGCAAGAGACGAAGCACTCTTATCAGCTGAAGAATTCCGCCCGCCAGAGCGGGTCACATACCACACGGTGGCTGGGCCGGGCTCGGCTGTCTAGCCACGAACAGGCGGGCCTTTGTTCCTGTGTGTCTGGGGTGCTGCTTGGGGGTGGAGGATCCAGCATGGGTGCAATTATGGGATTTCTTTTAAAGGTATAGAAATCGTATCTCCCACCTTGAGTCTTGGGGGAAAATAAAACTGAAGAAGGGAGTGCAGTGTTAAAGGCTGAGTGGAGTCATTTTCTCCCTCTTCCCCAAAGTGGCCCTATGTGCTCACGTGCTTTCCTATTGTCGCGGGAGCCACCAATGGTGTCGAAACACTGCGTTTAACTTTCCAAACTCTGTTTGCTTTACTCTAATGTCTTACCCTCTAAGGACTTGGAACCCTAAAGCCTTAGAATTTAAAGAATCCTTATAGGTCATCCATCCATTCATCCATCCATCCATCCATTCATCCATCCATTCATTCATCCATCTGTTCATCATTCCACCCAACTACTCACCCATCCATCCACTTATTCACTCATCCATCCATCCATTTATTCATCAATCCATCTACCCACTCACTCATCCATCTATCAACCCAACTACTCTTTCGTCTATCCATCCATCCATCCGTCCATCCATCCATCCATCCATCCATCCATCCATCCATCCACTGATTCACTCATTTATTCAATCCATCTACCCACCTACTCATCCATCCACCTGTCCACCCACTCATTTGTCCATCTATCCATCCATCCATTCATTCATTCATCTATCCATCCATCCATCCATCCATCCACTGATTCATTCATTTATTCATCAATCCATCTACCCACCTACTCATCCATCCACCTGCCCACCCACTCATTTGTCCATCCATCCATCCATCCATCCATCCATTCATTCATTCATCTATCCATCCATCCACTCATTCACTCATCTATATACCCATTTATTCATCAATCAATCTACCCCCCACTCATCCATCCATCCATCCATCCAGGAAACATTTATTGAGCCCTTACCATGTGCCACCCAGTGGTGAACAGGGAGACAAAGTATCTGCTCCCATGGAACTGACATGCTATTGGGGAAGATGGATAGTAAGCCAGCGAGCAAATAGATAAGCCCCCAAATCATTAAACGATTGCACTGAGTTCCCAGAAAGAGGAAAGCCGAGGTGACGTGAAAGAACGAGTGCAGAGGCCTGGGGAGATCAGGAGAGGCCTCTCCCAGGAGGTCAGGCCTAAGCGGCCCATGGATTGACAAGGGCAAACGGTACTAGAGAGCGGCGAGCCTTAAGCGGAGGCCCTGACGTGGCACAGGCTTGGCGAGTCTGAGGGGCAGAAAGGAGGCCGGGGGGGGGGAAGGGGGAGGGCAGGGGGGTGCAGCTGGACCAGAGTGAACTCTGAGAAAACCACTTGTTCACACGAAATGTCACCCCAAGTCCCAGATAAAACAAACCGCGGCAGAGCGATTCAGATCGAGCCAATTGAAAACCACGCACGGGACCCGCTGCTGGCAGAGGCTCGGGCCTTCCCTGGAACCCTCCGCGTTTGAGGAAACGCTTGGTGCTGCTGGAAATCGGCCGAGCTCGCGGGCACCGCAGAGTGCACGCGGCTGGAGAGGGTGGGTGCTGAGCCAGGCAGGGCCTCCCTGCGGGGCACACCTTCCGGAACAAAAAGCCCGCGTGTGTGCAGAGGGATTGTCACGCCGTCGGCCACATCTCCCCGTGGTTTGCCCGTCCTGGCGGCGGCAGGCTCCTCCCAGCTGTTTCTCCTGAGTCGCGTGCAGGACACATTTCCGAGCAGGAGACCGAGAAGGCTGGCTTCTCTTAAGGCTTCACGATGTCAAGCGTCATAACCCGAGCGCTGGCTTGCTGGCTTCCTACTTTAAATTGCTCATAATTTGAAACATGCAAACATTTCCACTTTATCAAGCAAGGCCACTTAACATGTTATTGCTGGGACCTGCGTGTTTTATGGTCTCGATGCAGCCAGGGAGCTGAGTTTTATTAAAATAGACTGTTAAGAGGCTCAACTCATTATGGAATCTTCCAGGCCCCAGAATGAAAGAGTTTTGTTTATTCTAAGGGCAGGGGGGGAAAAGAAGGGGGAGGGACTGGGAAGAGGGTGGGGATGAGTTTGTGTGTGTGTGTGAGTGTGTGTGAGTTTGTGTGTGAGTGTGTATGTGAGAGTGTGTGTGTGTGTGTGTGAGTGTGTGTGTGAGTGTGAGTGTGTGTGTATGTGAGTGTGAGTGTGTGTGAGTGTATGTAAGTGTGTGTGTATGTGTGTGTATGTGTGTGTGTATGTGAGTGTGTGTATGTGTGTGTATGTGTGTGTATGTGTGTGAGTGTGAGTGTATGTGTGAGTGTGTGTTAGTGTGTGTGTGAGTGTGTACGTGTGTGTGTGTGAGTGTGAGAGTGTGTATGTTAGTGTGTGTATGTGTGTGAGTGTATGTGTGAGTGTGCATTAGTGTGTGTGTGTGAGTGTGCGTTAGTGTGTGTGTGAGTGTGAGTTTGTGTGTGAGTGTGAGTGTGTATGTGAGTGTGTGTGTGTATGTGTGTGTGTGTGAGTGTGTGTGTGTGAGTGTGTGTGTATGTATGAGTGTGAGTGTGTGTGAGTGTATGTAAGTGTGTGTGTGTGTGAGTGTGTATGTGAGTGTGTGTATGTGTGTGTATGTGAGTGTGTATGTGTGTGAGTGTGAGTGTATGTGTGAGTGTGTGTTAGTGTGTGTGTGAGTGTGTACGTGTGTGAGTGTGTTTGTGTGTGAGTGTGTGTGTGAGTGTGTGTGTGAGTGTGAGAGTGTGTATGTTAGTGTGTGTGTATGTGTGTGAGTGTATGTGTGAGTGTGCGTTAGTGTGTGTGTGTGTGTGAGTGTGTGTGAGTGTGTGTGAGTATATGTGTGAGTGTGAGTGTGTGTGTGAGTGTGTGTGTGAGTGTGTGTGTGTGTGAGTGTATGTGTGAGTGTGCATTAGTGTGTGTGTGTGTGAGTGTGCGTTAGTGTGTGTGTGAGTGTGTGTGTAAGTGTGTGTGTGAGTGTGAGTGTGAGTGTGAGTGTGTGTGTGATGGGCAAAAGCAGAGACCACCAACAGTCTCGGCCCTGCCCCTCCCACGCACCCTGTGTCTGAGGCCTGGTGTTTGTGGGTGGGGCTGTGAGTCTATTCCTTATGGCCGAGTGGGGTCTGGCTTCAAGTCGACTGGAATTTAGCAAAAAGGGGTGATTCTTCCCTTAGAAATAAAAGGCTCAGGGCCTCCACCGCGAACGTGGAAAACGAAGGCTGACAAAGGAGCGTGAAGGCTGCTAAGCGGATGCTGATGGCGAGAACACCGGCCCCACCCCCCCGCCCGGTGAGTGGTGCCGGGCGGCGGGCAGTGCCTTATGGTATGAAGGCAGAGCCCCCGTTATGAAATCCTTCCTAGGAACCTGCGAGCCTTGCGTGCTTGCCCGAGCACAGACAGTGGGCGGCCGGCCCCACGCTGGCCTGGCGAGAGGAGGGATGCTGACCCACCCGGGTGCAGAGGACCCAGCCGTCCTCACATCCCAGCTGTGTCTGCAAATAGTCTGTGGTGCCAGATGTCCAGGCAGCCACTGCCTGAGAGACCCCAGGTGAGACCGGCAGCAGAACTGCCTGGCGGGACCCAGTTCAGCCACAGACACAGGGAAAGCGACGAATGGCCATTGCCACTTCAAGTCGCCAAGGTGAGTGCTGGACGGTGAGGGAGCGATCAACAGCCGGACACCACGCCTCCCTCCCGCCGTGTGGGGTTTTGGGAAAGCGGTTCCCCAAGCAGACGGAGGTGCTGTCCAGCTTCCGGACCATCTCCATGCCGACAAGGATAACGACAGCTGTCATTGTTTGAACGTCCAGAACGCCCCAGGCACCGCTTCGGAATGTTGGATATGTCGCCTGGGGTGCATTCAACGACTTGTCCCCACTCTGCAGATGAGGAAACTGAGGCTCAGACTCCGATTCCAGACTTCCTACTTTAGATCGCTGCACTGGCACCCCGCACCCCGCACCCCGCTCCCCGCTGGGCAATGCTCGCCAACGGCAGCTGGCGCTAATCACCCCCGCAGCTCCCCGGGAGCCACCCTTCGTCCCACTTTTATGAAGTGTCACCTGGCGGCCAGGGACTGTGCTGGGTTCTAGAAATGTCCCCAGAGCCTGCCCTGCGCCCTCCGCCCTCCCTCCTGTTGGAGCTGTCACCGTCCTTGGCCGGACACTTGCCGTGACACCTTTAACCCCTGCGCTGTGCCATCTGATGCCACCGCCGAGCCTGCATAAGCAGCCAGTGTTCACACCTGACATACTTAGGAGTCAGCAGGGGACAGATCAGTGAAGGGATGGACAATGGCTCGATGGACAGACAGGTGGGTGGACCGACGAATAGACGGATACACAAACAAATCACATTCGGACACACACACCTTTTAAGCTCTTCCTGGAGTAGCTCTCCTGGTGGTTTTAATTTTCCAGGAAGTGTCATTCTCACCAATCTATGATTTTTTTTTTTTTCATTTGGCCCCGGGTACAAGGCAAAGAGGGTTGGGGGGGCAAGATCTGGCCATGGAGGAGGTGGGAAAGGTGTTAACAAGCCATAAATGACCCTCCCGGCCTATTCCGGCATAAGTAATGTCCCCAAATTGCCTACAGTCAAAACTGCCAATTCCGAGCTGATTGCTATGAATCAGGCTCCCCGTCTACGCAATAATGTGATCAATTTCTCATTTCGCTGAATAAATAAGCGGGGAAGTGGGGAGCGGTCTGTGACCCACTGTTAACCTCCTGCCTCATTATTCATATCAGACCTAGGACATGCATGCAAGACACCCTGGCTCAATGTGAGCTAATTATTTGTTAGGGCGGAAGGCTCTGTGAAGTGGTGCTGATGGGACAAGTGCCCAGGGACCGGCGGGCGGAGAAAATGAGGCCGAGAAAGCCTTTGTCTAGGAGGAGAGAGACTGGGGGGCTGGAGCCCTGTCCTTCCCGGCCGTAAGCCCAGGGGGCGTGCTCCTGCCCTGGTCCCGGTGTGTCTGCCTCCGAGGGGGACGCCCCGGTAATTTCTGATATCTTCGCCTATCGCTAACTAACGTACATCTTCTGATCATACTTAGTGAAGATCATCCGCACAGATCAATTCTCTCATTGGGAGTAAATCCTGGGAGAGTCGTTCTCCTCCCCCAGCCCATACAGTGTCCCCTGGTACAGACACTGGGGGACCAGGCTTTGGGAAACATTTAAAATGTCTGTTCTGCCTGACCGGTGTGGCTCAGTGGTTGAGCATCGACCCCCTGAACCAGGAAGGAGGTCACGGTTCGATTCCCGGTCAGGGCACATGTCCGGGTTGCGGGCTCCCTCCCCAATAGGAGGTGTCAGGAGGCAGCCGATCCATGATTCTCTCTCATCATTGATGTTTCTGTCTCTCCCTCTCCCTTCCTCTCTCTAAAATCAATGAAGACATTACAAGAATTGTTTTCGATAAGTTCATTCCGTTGGCTGGCTGCCTCTGGAGAGATTTCTGGGGAAGCCACAGAAGGAGGTTTGTGTGATCGGGCGGGGAGAGGTCACATGGGGGATGGTAGGTGCAGCTGGAAGAGGTGTGAGGGCTGCCGGCCGGTCCCCGGGGCCACCTGGATGCCATTGGCTCAGCCTGGAAGGCGTGGTGCCTGTCCCCAAGGGGGCCGGGGTGGAAGGCGTGTGCCTGGCTGTAAAGCAGGGTGGTTGACTCCCTGGGGTCTCCCCAGACCGGAAGCGCATAAGCTCTGTTTAGGTGCATCTGTGTTTCCCTAAGAGAACAGAGGCCTGGTACCCAGGCTGTCCCATGGCCTTTCTGAGGTGCTAGCGGCCCAGGCGTCCTCAAACTACGGCCCGCGGGCCACAGGCGGCCCGCCGAGGACATGGATCCGGCCCGCCGGTTGCCGCTGCCTGTCCTGCTTAGCAGCTGACGCGTCCCGGGCCCGCAGTGCGCATAGGAATTTGTTCATAGTTTTTTTTTAAAACTATAGTCTGGCCCCCCAACGGTCTGGGGGACAGGGAACTGGCCCCCTGTTTGAAAAGTTTGAGGACCCCTTCCTAGCCCTTCCTCCTTCCCCTGAGGATGCCGCGCACGCACGCCCAATGGGGAGACGTAGGACTTGGCACGTCCATCAGGTCCACTCCGCGCACACACGCTGAACACGGGTCACACGCACGGCTGGACTCTGAAGGTGCAGCAAGGGAAGGACAGTTTTACGGGGTACAGTCTCGTCCTCACGGGACCTCAGTACATTCCCCGCCCCCATCTCTAAGGTCCTTTGCTCATGTCGCCCTCACACGTGTTTCCAAGTCACCGCACGCTCCGTTTATAATTGCCACTACCGCCTCCGTTTCTCAGGGTTCCTCCAAACCCCTGATGAATACCCGCTCACGGGCTCACACTGTGCCGATGGAGGTCCCGGCCCCCAGGGGTCCAGGCCGAGGCCGTGTCCTCCCCGGGCCGAGCCCCGAGCTGGGCAGGACGTGAGCAGGAGCATGAAGTCCATGTAAAGAAACACGAAGGCTCCTCTCCCTCTATCCCGGGCCCACCGTCCGCGCTGACCCGGAGCCGGGATCGCTGACCAGTATCCAGAGGCTCAGAGGCTGCTTTCCATGACAACGCGCACGCCTGCGCTCATGCGTCAGTCTCTACGCAACAAGGCGGGGGACTCACTGAGTTTTCCAGAGTCCGGGGGCGCAGGAGGCATGCGATGAGATAGAAGACAGACTTTCCTGTGATGGTAGGGACATTCCCAGCGCCCCCGGCCTCCCCGTCCGGTCCCCAGCCGCAGTCTCACTTTTTCCACGGCCTTATCAAGTCCCGATAGGCAGGGACTAGCCAAGCATTCGAGGGAAAAGGAAGTTCGGGGGCCCCCCAGCCCTCAGGTCCCCCCTCCCCCATCTCCCCCCCAACACACACCCCTATGCGGCCCCACTAGGCTCCGCCCTCAGAGCAGCAGGTCCCCGGCCCGGCCACGCCTCTCTCCCAGGCGCCCAGAGACTGGGACC
Source organism: Plecotus auritus (assembly GCF_963455305.1). Lineage (NCBI taxonomy): Eukaryota > Metazoa > Chordata > Mammalia > Chiroptera > Vespertilionidae > Plecotus > Plecotus auritus. The sequence goes on from NC_137785.1 coordinate 58,755,109, forward strand.
AAGAGGGAGCTGAGCAGGACAGGAAGTCATCCGCGACAGAAGGCCAGGATGCTGGGACAAAGCCCGGCTTTGACCTCCCACACGGGGGAGGAAGATGGAGGGGCCCGTTCATAGTCTGGAGGGCTGCTCACGAGCGTTCCGGTTCCCACCGCTGCTGGGCTCCAGGAGAACAGGCAGGATTGCGCCTGCTGGCCTGCCCCGCCCCGCGGGGGCGCCTGGGGCCCTGTGACCTTCCCCCCACGGGGGGCGTGGTTTTGCTCCATGCAGGTAGCGATGGGTGCTGTGTCCCCAGCAGCAGGGGCTGAGAGGGAAGCACTGAGCACCCCTCCTGGGCAGCGTCCCCGCCCTCGTCAGGGCTGAGCGGAAAGCGCTTCCCGTGGGGGGACATGGGGACTCCACGCAGGGGTCCTCAAACTACGGCCCGCGGGCCACAGGCGGCCCGCCGAGGACATGGATCCGGCCCACCGGGGGCCGCTGCCTGTCCTGCTTAGCAGCCGACGCGTCCCGGGCCCGCAGTGCGCATAGGAATTTGTTCATAGTTTTTTTTTAAACTATAGTCCGGCCCTCGCACGGTCTGAGGGACAGTGAACTGGCCCCCTGTTTAAAAAGTTTGAGGACCCCTGCTCCACAGCATTGCAGGCGCCTGGCGCACCCGGGCACACAGCGGCGGAGCGGTGGACACTTCCGCTTACCCTTCTATGACCATGACTGGGGGCGCCGGAAGCATTTTGTGGATGACACCCCCCCCCACGAAGGAATGTGATGTTACTCATTGCGATGAAGATGGGGGGGGGGGAGAAGGGGGCAGGTGACACTGCTTTTTCTGAGGAAGAGCAGAGTGGGAGTAAACCAGTGGGTGGACGGTTCGGAGGGTGGGTGCGCTGTGGTGGGAGACCCCCAGCCAGCGCCGGGAGACTCGAATTCAAGTCTGGTTCTAGGCTCTTGAGCCTCAGTTTCCCCGGCGGTTGCATGGGGGTGGGCCGGCCTCGCCCTGCCCCTCTTGAGGAGTCAGTGAACGATGCGACGTGACCTTGGGGTACATCGCTTTATAAACGGCGATACCCTTCACCCCGGGAAGCGGTGATCGATGACCGGTTATCCTGAGGGCGTCTGTCTGCAAAATACGCAGCCCGGGATGCCCGGCCAACGGGCAGAGACGGTTCGGGTCTTGGAAACCAGGTGCCAGGGACACGCTGAGGTGGAGACGGGAGGGACGTCCAGGGTGGCACACCGTGGACCTGGGCTGTGGCTGGCCCGGGGCAGGCTGCGTGCGGAGCCTGGGGCCTGGGCAGATGGAGCGAAGGGCCACCAGTGCCAGCCTCCCGCTGGGGGCACCGTCCAGGCCTCCGAATGCCCAGGGGAGCGGCTCTGGCCTCTCTGACTCCCGCAGGCCTATGTTCCAGACTCAGCACGTGCCCAGGAGACGTGGGCTCCAGTGGGGGGGGGGGGGCGCGGGGGGCAGGCTTGTTTCCATTTTAGGGAACGAGGGGCTGAGGCCGCAGCACCGTCTCTCATCAATGGCCGGCCTGGGTCTCTGGACACCAAACAGCTCTTGGAAGGCACAGTGTGAGGAGCTGAGTGCCCACGAATGGGAAACACGGGATGTGATGGCATGAAGTCCACGTGGATGCAAAACGGAAGGCAGGCTTCGGGCACGGCACGTGGGGGGTCGCTGTACCTAGGATGCAGGCCAGGGGACCCTCGGGCACCGCTGGCGGGGGGTGCAGACGGTGTGGAGTCACCTCAACAAATTGAACACGGAGCTGCCTGATGACCCAGCGGTGCCACTTCTGGGGACGTATCGGAAGAAACCAGAAACGCTAGTGTGAAGGAGCACCTGCACCCCTACGCTCCCGCCAAGACCCGGAAGCAGCCCGTGTGCCCAGCGGGAGAGAGGGGTCAGCGACCGTGGCACATGTACTCCATGGAGTACTCCTCGGCCAGGAAAACGAAGGACATATCATTACCTTTTGCAGCAGCAGGGAGGGACCCGGAGAGCACTTTGCTAAGTGAAATAAGCCAGTCGGAGAAAGACGAATGCCAGATGATTTCACTTACACGAGGAATCTAATAAACAACATAGAAACAGGCTCATAACAGTAGAGAACAGACTGACAGCTGTCAGCGGGGTGGGGTGTTGGGGGACTGGGTGACAAAGCGGAAGGTTCGGTTAAGCCAAAAACCAAAACAAAACAAAAACTCAACCCCTGTTAGCCACAGACAACAGCTGGTGATTCGCAGAGGGGGAGGGGGGGTAGAAGAGGGTAAAGGGGGGATAAACGGGGTGGAAGGAGACTGGACTTGGGGTGTTGAACACACACCACAGTGCGCAGATGACGTACTAACCCATGTCACCCCGATACATTCCGTAGAAACTAAGCACCCTCCTCCACAGCACCCTCCAGTTCTGATAGGTGGGGTAAGGGGAGAGCCGGAGAAGATGGAGAGAAAAGGTGGGGACCCCACTGGGCAGGCCCCGAAGCAGTCTCTGGACGTGGCCAGCGACTCCTCGCCTCTTAGCACACCTCATCTCAGAACAGCGGGGAAGGGGGCAGACATGAGCGCCCCGCAAGGCTCCGGCTGCAGGCAACAGGGCCCCTCGATCAGCCGGCCCCTGGGCCCCCTCAGCGCGTGCGCGGGGAGCTGACTGATGCATCGGAAGACACGCTAGCTAAATAATGTTTAATTGACAGAGCGGATTGTTTACTTTCGAATAATTGCACTAAATTGCAGTGCTTAAGAAGTACTTAGACTTTGCAGCTCGGCTCTGCGGGCCGCTCGGCGGGGATGGAGGGGGGTGGAGACCCCTGGCATGGGCAGAGAGAGGAACCGGCTGCAGAGAAGATCGGGGGTGGGGGGGGGGTGGTCACAGGCCCATGCCCCTCCTGGCGCCCGCCTCGCTGGGGCTGCAGCTCATCCAGAGGCAGGTTTCCCTCTGAGCTTTGGAGGCCACATCCCCGCTCCCCCCTCCTCCGCCCTCCGCACCCCATAGAGCACTCTGTCCTCAGTGAGTGGAACCCTCCCTGCAGCCCTCGAGGGCATTGAGTCCCCTTGCCTGTTGCCCACATCATGGGGTCAGCAGTTCTGGGAGTCTGTTACGTGGGCCGGAAACACGATTCTCATTGTGATGGGGGAGCCGGGGAGCCTGGGTCCTAACCCGGGGCCTCCCCGAGATGTGACCACACATCCAGCCAGGGCTGATTTTCAGCGGGCCATTAAAAACACCAAAAGACAGCCCAGATGACATGACTCAGTGGTTGAGCGTCAACCTAGGAACCAGGAGGTCACGGTGAGATTCCTGGTCAGGGCACATGCCCGGGTTGCGGGCTCGATCCCCAGTGTGGGGTGTGTGAGAGGCAGCCGATCCATGATTCTCTCTCATCATGGATGTTCCTCTCTCTCCCTCTCCCTGCCTCTCTGACATCAATAAAAATATATATTTTTTAAATAAATAAAAAATAAAAAACACTGCAAGACGCCCACACCGGTTGGGACACAGCTGTTACCAGAACTTCGGAGTGCCCCCTGGCGTCCTAACTGCCCCGTCCCTCCGTGGGGACCCCCAAAATAACCCCACAATCCAGGAACGAGAGAGTGCACCCCCGGCGCCTGCGGGACCTACCCTGACAGGCGGCCAGTGAGCCTCCGGGCTGGCTGACGCCCGCACCACAGCGGTGTGTGGTTCAAGGCCGGGATGCCCCTCTGACCGCCTGCTCATGCCCAGGCAGGAGGCCGTGAGTCAGGTGGAAGTCAACCGGGCGGGGGCACCCGAGGGAAGTAAATGCACCCCGATTACAGGACGGTCCTGTCAGCCCCCCACCCCCACCCCCACTCCCAACCCTGCCACTCAGCCCCACGCTGGGCTGTTGCAACCTCTTGGCACCACAAGGGAAGTATCTCAGCTTTAGACTATGCTCCTTAAGGGCCTGTGAAAATATCTGAGGACGGAAAATATAGTTTTGGCTCCGACCCATAAAGAGAAAACCACAAAATTGAAATTAATATATGTTTAAACCCCTACAAACCATAACATTATGTCAATGACTCCACTGTAAGCCAACTCAATTTGTATCGAGTTATATAAAAATTATGGGCGACGTGGACTGTGGGTGAGCTTGATTTGGTTTGATATGTTGGGGGGAGACCTTCTACAGAAAGAAGGGCGATGGGGTCAGGGTGGCCAGGAGCCCAGGACCAAGAGGGCAGTTCCAGCCCTTGCCCTCCGTGCCTCTGCCCGGCTGACCGGCTGACCGGCTGACCGGCTGGCCACCTCCTACTTCTCCAGTGGCCTCCCTCCTCGGCCCCCGTGACATAACAAGGATGCCTTCTCCTCCCACCTCCTGACCATTTGTTTCCAGCTGTCCTGCGGTGACATCTTTAAAAATATATATTTTTATTGATTTCAGAGAGGAAGGGAGAGGGAAAGAGACAGAAACATCAACGATGAGAGAGACTCTTGAATTAGCTGCCTCCCGCACGCCCCACACTGGGGATGGAGCCCGCAACCCGGGCACGTGCCCCGACTGGGAATCGAACCGTGACCTCCTGGTTCCTAGGTCAACGCTCAGCCACTGAGCTACGCCGGCCGGCTGGCTGTGCCATTTTTGAGGTTTGATATTTAACTGAGTTTCCGCTTGAACGGGGCCCCAGCCCTCGGCTCTGCTCCCGCACTCTCTCCCTCCGAAAGATTATCCGTCCCAACAGTGTCAGCTGTCACCTCCACGTGGCTGGCGTCCAAATCCGTGTCCCCAGCTCCAGCCTCACACCCAGTCCTACCCACATCTCCCAGCTCGGATTGAATGCGTCCCCTCAGGTGTCCCGCACCAGCCTCGGCTCTGCCCGACCCCAGGCCTCCTCTTCTTATCCCCAATGGCTGCGCTCTGCACCCCAACACCCCGTCTCTGCTGTTTTCTAAAAATATATTTTTATTGATGTCAGAGAGAAAGGGGAGAGGGAGAGAAGAAACATCCATGATGAGGGAGAATCATGGACCGGCTGCCTCCTGCACGCCCCACACTGGGGACGGAGCCCGCCACCCGGGCAGGTGCCCTGACCGGGAATCGAACCGTGACCTCCGGGTTCCTAGGCGGACAGTCAGCCACTGAGCCACGCCAGCTGGGCAAGGCCTTTTTTAGTTGACACCTGGACTGAGGAGGTGGCTACCTGTCTGGCCTCATGGCTTCCCTCCTTCACGCTGTCCTGGTCCCCTTCACAGACCAATCAGGACAACACTTGCATTTCACAAGCCCGCTGCCTGGAAACCCACCTCTGACTGGTTACCTAGACGGTCAAGCCCAGTCCTGTGGGCTGGCGTGGGGCTCATTCGGTCTGACTCCAGCTCCCTTCTCCCCTTAATCTCTCGCTCACCCCCGGAGCCATCACCTGGCTCCATCGAGCTCGACGTAGTCATCGTCCCCCCACTTCCACGCGGTGGCTCACAGCCCCCCACCGGCCTGGAGTCCCCGCCTCTCTCCACTCCTCTACCCACACCTTCCGCCCACGTGCCAGGCTCAGCTCCATCACAGCTGACTCACGGCGTGTTCTCTGTGTGACAAGCGGGATGCCGGGGGAGTCCCTCAGGTCCGCTCAGGGCATCTCCGTTACGACACGCTGAGGGCGTTGTCTCATGCTCATCCCCATCGTGCGGGTGAGGAAACGGAGGCACAGAACGCTTAAGAAGCTAGCCTGAAGCCACACAGCTTAACAGCCGTGGGCAAACTACGGCCCGCGGGCCGGATCCGGCCGTTCTGTCCGGTTCTCTTGCTCTCCCCTCCGCTCCTTTACTTTGAATTTATATTAGTTCACACAAACACTCCATCCATGCTTTTGTTCCGGCCCTCCGGTCCAGTTTAAGAACCCATGGTGGCCCTCGAGTCAAAAAGTTTGCCCACCCCTGGCTTAGCAGGAGCAGAGGTGGAATAAGGACCCAGGAAGTCTGGCTCGGGAGTCCGCACCGTGTTACCTCGCCCCTTCATTCCCACCTCCTCCAGGCAGACCTCCCACCACCCGGCCCTCCTCGGCGGGGCTTGCTGTGCGTGCCATTCGCTGTCACCCATGCTGGCTCTCAACTCCTTTAGCCGCCTCTGCCGTCTTGTCAGATATCGGCGAGGACAAGAACATGGCCAGCCCCGGGGCCAGTCGTAATGGGATTAATGTTATAACAATGATCGCCCACCCAGTGCCTCCCCAGCACTGAGAGTCCCCGAACTCCCTCTCAGGGTGCTTCAGACACGTGCCTTGATGTCATGTTTACGCCGAGAAGTAGGAGGGCATTATCATAACACTAGAGGCCCGTTGCACGATATTCGTGCAAGAATAGGCCTTCCTTCCCCTGACTTCACGCCCAGCCGCCCGGGAGCCGGCAAGTCCTCACTTCTGTCCAGAGCACCGCTCCTGTTGCTCCCTCCACCGCCCCCCCCTCCCCCTCATAACAGGTGTCCCGCCCCTCCCGGCCGCTCCGCACCTGCATATGCAAATTAACCCTCCATCTTTGTTGGGTTAATTTGCATACTCACTCTGATTGGCTGTGGGCATAGCGGAGGTATGGTCCATTTACATGTTTGTCTATTATTAGGTAAGATACATATGGAAGCTGAGACCAGAGAAGTTAAGACGTTGACTCAAGCTCACACAGCCATCCACCTCCCTTCCCCCTCAACCTGACAGCTTCCTTTTTCAGGGTGTACGGCTCCCCTTTGCTGCCCCTCTGCACCTGTGTGTGGACGGGATGGGCACCCTGCCTGTGCAGGGGAGGGCGCTGATGCCCGGGGGCAGGGACACATGGGCAGCCTCAGAGCAAGCCGGCAGCCACCGAACTAATGGGTGCCGCCTGGGTGCCATCTTGGCCCTAATCTCTCTCCTTTTTTTCTTTTCCCTCTCCTTTCCCTCTGTTCTTCCTGCCCCTACCTCTTCGTCCCCAATCTCGCTGCCTCCTGTGAAATACGATTTCAGGCGCCTCTGCGGGCCTCGCCTGCCAAGCCCCGTCCCTTAGACCCGAAGGCCCAGCCTGCCACTCTAGGCCACGAGGCGCGTGGCAGACGTGCACGGGACAGACACCTGTTGGGGGCGCCTGGCCGAGGAGCCCCAGGTAACCCCGAGAGTGAGGGCGCCTCCAAACACAGCCTGTGGCCTTCATTTCCAGGATGGAAATCACGTTTGTGTTTTGGAGGAAAAGGTGAGGCAGAGAAAGAGACCCCCCCTCCCCCCACCGCCATCACCAAGGAAACCAGTCAGCCCCATCCACGCGGGGTGCGCATTCGCCCTTCTGATGGGAGACAGTTTGTGTTACCTGAGTTCCCCCTAAAATCCTAAAGGAGGGCAATTGCCAGCGTCTAAATTTAGGCGTTTGTGGGCGCCTGCTGGCAGCGAGAAGAAAGCCCTGCTTCGGCCGGCGCGCTGCCTTGAAACGCGGTCAAGTCCCCGTATTTCTAAACATAAAGCAGCTGTTTGCCCAGAACCCGAGCCGGGATGTTTCCTATCGATGGCTCTTCCCGCCTCCCCGCCCCCCCGCCCCCCCCAGCCCAACCCTTTCTCTCTTTTCTTTTCTCCCTTTTTTCATTTCTAACGTGCCAAGAGAGCTCCCGGTGAATGAAAGTCGGGGTGGGTGCAAATTCAAGGCCGCTGTTATCTGCCTCAGACGATCACGGATTCTGGGGCGGGGCCCGCGGGCAGCCCTGCCCAGCGCCACTGTTTACAGAAGAAAGGAAAAAATAGAAACCGATCTATGGCGTTGGTACAGGGGCTGGGTCAGGGGGGGCAGAGGATTCGGTTGCCACTCTTTCAGCCACTCGAAATGCCAGCTGATCGGTATCGGGCCGGCCGGGGTATCTTTAAGGTAAATCTCCTGTTCCACACTCAGAGCCAGGTCTCTACTTTCCGATGTCCCGGCAGCGCGGTCCACCACCGAATCCGCCCGATCGGGTGACGTCTCGGGTACCGCGGAGAGGCGGGCATTCTGACACCCCCACCCCCACCCCCACCCTCGGCTGGTCTTTGGGCCCTCGCCAGAGGCAGGCTCTGTCCCCAGGCCTGGGTCCAACTGTCTCATGAAGCCGTGTCACATTCCGATGACAAAGTCGCATAGACTCTGGCCTCCGTGGAAACGCCCAGATCTCGAAAGTATTAAAAATCAGTCACAGGGGACGGTGCCCAGATGGCAATCGGACATGGAGAGAGAGAGAGAGAGAGAGAGAGACACTCCCGGAGAGAGAAGGTGTGTTTGCTCAGCGCCTCTGACTGGCCAGTCCCCTTGGACGGTGGTTTCGATGTATTATCCTCCTGCCGGGATGGGCACCTGCTCTCCCATTCTACAGATGGGAAGGCTGAGGTGCGGAGAGGTTCAGTCACTTTGCCAAGGCCGTGCCACCGAGGTGACGGAAGAAGTGAGGATTCTAAAGCCCATTTCTTCTCCCCACCGCCGACCACCTCCCACCAAAATCAGTATTTATTGGTATCAATCCACCGCGTATTTCCAGGTGTCCACGTTTCTCTACGGCAGGGGTCCTCAAACTACGGCCCGCGGGCCACAGGCGGCCCGCCGAGGACATGTATCCGGCCCGCCGGGTGCCGCTGCCTGTCCTGCTTAGCAGCTGACGCGTCCCGGGCCCGCAGTGCGCATAGGAATTTGTTCATAGTTTTTTTTTTAAACTATAGTCCGGCCCTCCAACGGTCTGAGGGACAGTGAACTGGGCCCCTGTTTAAAAAGTTTGAGGACCCCTGCTCTACGGGGACCTCCTTGGGCCTCAGTGCCTCTACCTGTAACTAAGCAACCTGCAGCCGCTCCAAGGCAGGTCTGGCCTTCTCTGGCCCGGCCCTGCCGTTCTGAAATCCCACGTCTATGGCTATAGTCAGAGGCTTCCAAGCCATAAATCAGGGTGTTTGGAAGTCGCACATAAGCGAGGGGGGCCAGGGCGCGCCGTGGCGGGCCGCTAAGCCATGGTCTATAAAAGTAAAGGCCGGCAGGAGAGGGTTGCTGTCGGCAGGCGGGGGCCGAGCTCCTAGCTCGGCTGGACGGGATGGACCCCGCTCCGCACGCTGGGCCCCTGGTTGGAGGTGGCCCTCACCACCCATGGGCCGGGGAGACGCGACTTCCTGGGGGGAGGGGGTGGGGGGAGGGAGAGCTCGGGGAGCCACGTGGGGTGATGCCAGGTCGGGTGGCAGGCGGACTTGGCAGGGCCCATGGTGTTTTCTTTGCGCAGAGAGCTCTCAGGGGGAGTTTTCCAACCCCCCTGCTCCCAGCTCTGACCTTTACCTTGTCTCTCCTGCCCCCCTCTTCCCGCTCTCCACGAGGGTGGCGGGAACCGGGCCAGCGCCTGAGCGAAAATGAAGACATTTCTCAAATGGCATGTCCCGGTGGCTGCGAGCTGGCAGGCAGAGCCGGGGGGGAGCGGGGCTGGATCCCTGTCTATCCCCTAAATATCCCAACTATGTTCCCTTCTTGGCCGCAAAACCACAGCAATGTCTCCCTCCCCCCCCCCCCCCGCCCTCGGACCCGGGGTCTGCGAGGAGATCGGCCGGCCGCAAGGGCCCCGCGGCGCCACCGCTGCCAAGGGCGGAGCTCGGCCAGCTTGGCGGGCCCCGGGTTGGCGCTGGCCATGGGTGGCATGTCCTGCCCGGACTTCCGACTGCGCTGGCCTGGCCTGGCCTGGCCGTGACGCCCAGAGCGACTTCGCGGCGCGGCGGCGGGAGGGGGGGGTGTCCACTTGGAGGGGAAGGCCAGCTGGCCCTACCAGTCCCCCTGGGCATAGGCCTCCCTCTCGCCACCGTTGCTCGGTCAGAACGCCCGGCGCTCTTGGCCATGGAGCTGGCCAGCCGACTGGGCATTCACTCCCAGGCCCGTGTCTGACACTGACCCTTAGTGTGACCTCTTGGAAAGACAGCTGACCGGAGGTGCCCGGCCCGCAGCTCTCAGGGCGGCCCCGCGTTCACGGTTTGCCCCATGCGCTCCATCACCCTTCTCTGCCGGGACGTGGGAGGCGTGTCAAGGCCACCACGCAGGTCGCAGGTTCCCCGAGTGGGGCCTGTCTCCGTGGGGCTCCTCCTGTGACCAGGGGTCGCGTTCCCACCCACAGAAATGGCCAGCGATCGGGTCCGATGAGAAAGGGGTGGCGGGTCCTGCAGTGGACTTGACGGAGTGGGGTGGTGGTGGGCTGAGTGGTGTCCATCCCTGCCCTCCCCCTCTGGGTTCTCCCACAATCCTGGGGTCCGAGGGGCTCCCAAGGCCTTCTCTTTGGGGGGGCCACCCCTGTGCTCCTCCTCAGCACCGTCCTGGGGTTCTTCTCCCGAGGCTCCACGCTCTTGGCCTTGATGGGTCCACCCATGCGTATGGCTTCCAGTCCCACCCTGAGCTCCCGAAATCCACATGTTCAGCCCCAGTCCACTGTCCAAGACCCAGGCCTACGATTCCACCGCCTCCCTCAGGCCTTTCATTCCACATGGCACCGGGGAGACCGTCCCAAACCAGCGCTCCCTCCACCGTCTCCACTGTGGTTCTCGGTACCCCCACATCCCAGGGGTATCCAGGACTTGCCTTGGGATTCGCCTTGTCCCTTCCCCACTCTCTCCCTGCCCCCCCCCCGGGCTGTCCCTCTTTCCCGTATCACTCCCCCCACTTTCCTGCTCTTTATGGCCACCTCTACCACCTGGCCCGTGGCTCGTGGCCATCGTCCGCACCTCCACAGCGGCCGCGCTGAGCTTCCGCTCACTTCCCCCAGGGGAACTGTCACTGCTCCACGGGACGCTGGCTCCACCTCCCAGATCCGGCACCATTTTGACTCCCCTGCTTCTAGGCCTTGGCTTACGGGCGGGAGTAGGGGGGCCCAGCTCCTGCCCTACATTCTCTTCTTCAACTTGCCACGCCGCACCAGGAGGGGAAGGCTCAAGTGTCCCCCCAGAGACCTGGCGAAGGGAGGGCCTGCATGGCTCTCTCCCCTGAAACAGCACAGAAGCGATACTATTGACGCCCAAGGCCGGGTCAGGAGAGGCAAGGCCATGGCCACCCGACATCCTCTCTTGGGACACACAGCTTCGGAGTCCTGAGCCACCCCGCTGAAGCCACTGTGCTGGAGGGACGGACCCTCCCTCCCTCCCTCCCTCCCTCCTTTTTTCTCCCCCTCCCTCCCTCCCTCCCTCCCTCCCTCTCCCCCTCCCTCCCTCCCTCCCTTCCTCCCTCCCTCCTTTTTTCTCCCCCTCCCTCCCTCCCTCTCTCTCTCCCTCCCTCTCTCTCTCCCTCCCTCCTTCCTTCCCTCCCTCCCTCCCTCTCTCCCTCCCTCCCTTCCTTCCTCCCTCTCTTCCTCCCTCCCTCTATCCTTCCCTCCCTCTATCCTTCCCTCCCTCTATCCTTCCCTCTATCCTTCCCTCCCTCTCCCCCTCCTTCCTCCCTCCCTCCCTCCTCTCCCTCCCTCCCTCCCTCCCTCTCTCCCTCCCTCCCTCCCTCCCTCCCTTCCTTCCTCCCTCTTCCTCCCTCCCTCCCTCCCTCCCTCCCTCTCTCCCTCCCTCCTCCTTCCTTCCTCCCTCTTCCTCCCTCCCTCCCTCCCTCCCTCCCTCCCTCCCTCCCTCTCTCCCTCCCTCCCTTCCTTCCTCCCTCTTCCTCCCTCCCTCCCTTCCTCCCTCCCTCTTCCTCCCTCCCTCCCTCTCTCCCTTCCTCCCTCCCTCCCTCCCTCCCTCTCTCCCTTCCTCCCTCCCTCCCTCCCTCCCTCTATCCCTTCCTCCCCCCCTCCCTCCCTCTCTCCCTTCCTCCCTCCCTCCCTGTCCCCCTCCCTCCCTCCCTCCCTTCCTTCCTCCCTCTCTCCCTTCCTTCCTCCCTCCCTCCCTCCATCCCTCCCTCCCTCCCTCCCTTCCTCCTTCCCTCTCTCCCTCCCTCTCTCCCTCCCTCCCTCCCTCTCTTCCTTCCCTCTTCCTATCTCCCTTCCTCAAACATGGACTCCAGGCCACGCTCCACCAGGTAAAGGCTTAGGAACCAAAGAGTGTTCAAGACACAAGCCATGCCCTCATGTGCACGCATGCGATCCTGTGAGTGACGGCTCATATCCGTTCGCGTGTGCAACGTGACAGGCACCCACACCTCGGCAGCGGGAAGCAGCATCGGTAACGGCCCTGACGCTGAGGGTTGGCGAGGGGAAGGCTCCTCGCAGCTTGGCGGTCTCTGCTGGGCCTGTTCATGTATCTGTGGCCGCTGGGGGCTCTGCTGGGGGTGGCCTACAGGGGCGTCGCTCCCACGTCGGGTGGCGGCAGTTGACTGGACGACCTGTCAGAGTCTCCCACCGAGCGAGGTTAGGGCTGGCCCGCAGGGTGGCCTCAGGTTCAAGGGCAGCAAGAGCAGGTTTTCCACACTTTTCAGTCTCTTCCCGCAGCGCACTTGTCACTCTCTCCCCGACAACAAGCCACGTGGTTAAGCCCAGAGTCACTGTGGGGGGAGGGGGGTTACCTGGGACATGGGTGCGGGGAGGGGACTCATCACTCCTATTTTTGCCAAAAATTTACCCAGAGTGCACATGTGTGCACCTGTAGAGGTATATCCACGTGTACCCATGTCTGCACACGTACACCTGTTTCTGTACATACGTGTGGTTGCCCCACAAAGCAGCCACAGGAGGCTGTGAGCCCACCAGGGATGCCTCTGTGTGTGCCTGCACATGTGTGCCTGGGGACGCTCCTGGGTGTGCACGCATACACATAGATGTGCACAAAGCATGCATGCACGATCGCTCAAAAGAGCAGAAGCACGCGTGTGAGCACACCAGAGTGCCTCCCCGTGTACATGCACATGTTCCATGCAAGTGTATGGACGTGTACGCATGGGCATGTGTGGCTGACCCGCTGAGCAGGGACAGGAGGCTGTGTGTGCGCCAACATGGGTCTGCCTCTGTGTGTGAATGGACATGTGCAGCTGGAAGGGAGCCAGAGCCCAAGCCTGGTCATGGGCCTGCGTCTGGACCTGGTTCTAGAGCTTTCCACAGGTGGTCACGTTTAGAAAGACCTTCTCGTCCCGAATGCATACCTGCGGCTCCTCAGCAGCCTCTGCCACCGCCCACCCCCTGTTCCAGCACCCCCACTCAGCTCTCCCTGTTGACAGCTCAGCTCACACTCGCCCTCCTCCAGGGAGCCTTCCCAGGGGGCCACGGTGGCGGCCCAAGGGCTCCCCACACCCGTGCCCGAGCGGCTGGTCACGTGAGCCCTAACTGCCGTCCGCCGGGCACCATCGCTGTTTGGGCAGCGTCATCTCGCCTTTCGCCCAACGCCCCAGGAGGACAGCAGTCACATCATGTCAGTCGGTGGCTCCCCACCCTCCTGTCCCACATGCTGCCACATACACAGTAGGTGCTCAATCCACAGTGGTGGGCTGGAGAGGAATGCAATCTGCTGTTCCTCGGGGGGGGGGGGGGGCAGGGCCTGTCCCTGGCTGAGAACCACTTCTCTCCAAGGATCCTCGTTCCCCAGCCGCCCGCCCCTTCCCTTCCACGGGCCCTGCTTCCTCCCCGGCCGCCGAACAATGCACGCGCCCCGCACAGGCGCCCTAAAAACAGTCGTATCCCCAGGCGAGGGGAGCGCGATGAACCCTTCCCACCGCGTGTCACCAGTTCTCAGATGGCGTCTTTTCCTCTATTTCTGCATTCTGAAACCGGTCCCCAGCTCACTCACACACGACGGAGCCTCCGACCGCCGGCCAGGCGCCAGCGTGGCCGGAGCCTCCGACCGCCGGCCAGGCGCCAGCGTGGCCGTGGCGGTTCCCACTGTTGTCCCCTCACTGGAGAGCGCCGCGCCGCTGTCCTCCCCGCGCCGAGTGGAATTGCCGCTTTACGCATCTCCAAAGCGATCAGACGGTGATTCAGCCGTGAGATGGGCAGTCACCGCGCCCGCAGGGGCAGCCGGGCCCAGCCAGGCAGGGCTCATGTCCCGCCGACCGCGATGCCCGGCCGCCCAGCGCAGCCCCACGAAGCGTGCTGTGGGATACAGAACAGGGAGGCCTCCCACGGGGAGGAAGCGGGGTGCTTTACCCACTGAGATGCTTCCGAGAGAAGCGCCTCGCCCCTGCCAGGAACGAGCCGGAGGCAGGAAACGTTGCCAAATACCTGGGGATACAGTCAACAAATTCAAGGGATGTTAGTTTTTGTTTGGAGACACTGGTCTGCCCAGCTGCGGCCTCGTGCTCTGGGTGAGAGGCTGCATCGGAGTTTACCAGGTATTGTTCTGTCTTCGTTGTCCCTCCACTTTTTAAATCATCTTCCCCCCCGAAAACACACAAAATAGCAGCACAGAGGCACGTGTTTGCCTCACAAATGCCAGCTATCTGCAGGCCACCGTCCTCCTTTTTGCCACATCTGTATGTCCCTTACTGTCGTTTACTTAATTGTTTTTATTTTTGTTTTTTATTTTTTAAAAAATGTATTTTATTGATTTTTTTACAGAGGGGAAGGGAGAGGGAGAGAGAGTTAGAAACATCGATGAGAGAGAAACATCGATCAGCTGCCTCCTCCACACCTCCTACTGGGGATGCGCCCGCAACCAAGGTACATGCCCTCGACCGGAATCGAACCCGGGACCCTTGAGTCCACGACGCTCTGGCCACTGAGCCAAACCAGTCAGGGCTGTTTTTATTTTTAAATCAGCCTTGTTTCACCTGTATCAGTCAGGATAAGTGGGGTTATGCTGCAGTAACAAACAGCCCCACAAATCTTCATGGTTCTCACCATCTAGGATTCCAGCCCACAGTGAAGGACCTGTCAGCAAAGGTGCGGTTACCTGGACGAGGTGTACTCTGGCCAAAGGAGACACACTGAAGCCAAAAGGGAAAGCAGAAAACATTCCAGGCAAGAGAAAGTCCGTCTCCGCGTGGCTCAGTGGTTGAGCGTCGACCTAGGAACCAGGAGGTCATAGTTGGATTCCCAGTCAGAGCACATGCCCGGGTTCCGGGCCCGATCTCCGGGGTGGGGCGTGCAGGAGGCAGCCGATCCATGGTTCTCGCTCATCATGGATGTCTCTCTCTCTCTCCTTCTCCCTTAAAAAAAAGAGGAAGTCTGTCTGCTGTTGCAACCACAATGGCCTCACCTGACCAATGGGGATTAGCAATCTTTCCTCTCTTGCCCCTTCCACCCAGCCCTTCAAGAATCCAATGAGATTGTATAGTCGCCTGAAAACGCTGATTTTCTGCTGTTGTAGGCGATCCTGTCTACAGGTGCCCTGCCCGTACCGTGGGCTTTGCCATTTCTTCTTGCCCGACCAGCGCCCAAAGGGCCGCGGGATGGCTTTGCTTGAGAGCCGTCCTGGCATCTGAAGTGGAGACAGCCTTGCAGGCTTGAGCCCTTAAGACCTGTGGTAGCTGGTGTCTGCATTGAAGTGCGTTGGGGCGCACCCGGCTGGTGTTGGGGAGCTGGGGATGGATTGCTTGGTGGGATCAGCAAGCCCTTCAGACCCTTGCACAGCCTCGGTGACGGCTCCGGCCCGTAGCAGGAGAGCCCGCTCACCAGTCCCGCCTCTTGTCCGACCCCTCTGCGCCCCTTCCACTCTCTGCACCAGCATCTGGGCTCCGCTCAGCTCCCAGGAGGATGGTCCCCGCTCTTCCCGCCTGGACCTCGCCATCGCGGATCCCTCCCCCTGCTCCTCCGTGCTGTCCCGTCCCCCTGCCCCTCCCAGCCAACTCCTGCTCCTCCTCCCCTCCCCAGCCCAGCGTCACTTCCTCCGAGAGGCCTCCCTGCTTTGCCCTCTCCCAACCCCACCGTTCCTCATTGACTCTCGTCACCCGTGAGGTGTGTGCCTGCCCGATCACCAGCCGCACGCCAGCAGGCTGTGCCCTGTCCCCGGCAGGCACGCGCCCGGCACTTGCGGGATAACGGGGGCTTCACCAGGCCCGCGTAGTGCTTTGGGGAGAGGGGCCAAGGTTGAGTGCATGGAGAGGGGCTGGGAGAGAGAACAGGATCCTCTCTCGCTGGAACCAGTGAAGTCACTGGAGAGAGAGTGAGAGAGGAGCTATAAATAGCCCTGGAAATCATGCATATTACATTAGGGGTGTTGGTGACAGCTTAAGTATATTTCCATAAGGTTCCATTATATTTACGTATTAGTTAATGGAGACCTAAAATATTATGTTACCGTAATGCTCATGTTTTATTAGCAAACGATCGCATCAAATGGAGCTGCTAAGTGTGATGGAAAATTGGCGCGGCACTGACATTTCTGTATTTTCACGCTGAAAATCTGATGTCTCGCTCCCCGCCCACCCACCTCCGCGGAGGGGCCGACGTTCCTGTCAACACGCGTGACCTCTGCCCTCCAGCTCCCCGAGAGGCCCGAAGTGCGAAGCAGGCACCCGGAGCCTCGCTACGGGGCCAGGGCCTCCGCCTGGGGCGGTTGGGGGATCTAAACTCAGTGGCGAACCTGCTGGGTGACACCGGGGGTGTTGCTTGACCTCTCTGTGGCCCTCTCAGTTAAGTGAGTGAGGCCTGAGGGTTAGTGCTGGTCAGGGTTCCCAGAGAAACACAGCCAGTCGGATGGATGCAGGGGTCCTCAAACTACGGCCCGCGGGCCCCATGCGGCCCGCCGAGGACATGGATCCGGCCCGCCGGGTGCCGCTGCCTGTCCTGCTTAGCAGCCGACGCGTCCCGGGCCCGCAGTGCGCATAGGAATTTGTTCATAGTTTTTTTTTTTAAACTATAGTCCGGCCCTCCAACGGTCTGAGGGACAGGGAACTGGCCCCCTGTTTAAAAGTTTGAGGACCCCTGGATTTAGGTTTAGAGGATGTAGCTAGGGAGTTAGTTTAAGGAGTTGGCTCCCAAGACTGAGGGGTCGGCCACGTGTGAACTCCACAGGCAGGAGGTCAGACGGGGGCCCAGGGAGGAGGTGGACCCCTCGCGGCCGAGCCACGCTGACACGTAGAATGGGTCATCACGGTCCCCAAGCTCCTTACGTTCACTGAATTGAATTCTGGCTCATCTGCCCGGGAGCTTCAAAAGCCCCGGGGGTTCAGGTGGAGAAGGTGGCTGGGGGTCCCCGGGCAGCCCAGGGCTTGCCGAGGGGTGGCGGGCAGGGCAGGACGGAGGGGCCGAGGGACCGTCCTCCGAGCGCTCGCTCGTCCTCCTCTCTCTTCCTGGAGTGGCAGGCCCAGGCGAGGGGGGACTCGGAGCTTCGCTTCCCACCACCAGGAACCCCTGCTGGGGGCTGTATTTCGCCCTTGTTCAGGGTGCAGACAGCCTGCATGGGAAGAGCTGGGGGAAAGGGACTCATGTGGCGGGAAGAGTGTGGACGGGGTGGGGGATGACAGGTTGTTGGTGGGGAACACGGCGTGGGCAGAGGACTGGGGCGCATGCCTGTGTCTAGCCCAGAGTCCAGGGGTCCCCGGGCGTGAGCATGGACAGCGGCTGAGAGGCAGGCCCAAGGCTCCCCACCCACCGGCCAAGGGTCCCCAGGCCCAGACTCTGGCTCCTGCCCACAAAGTATGACGACCAGGGTGCCAGGGTGGGAAGAAGACGGCCTGTGAGGAACAGAGTTCAAATCCTGACTTTGATACTTGCGAGGTGCCCAACCTTCGAGCCGGTGTCTCCGCCTGCACGAGGGGGATAATAGCAGCATGCACCGGCCCACGGGCGACGGGAAGGATTTGATGCGTTGATACACCCACCGCAAGTAATACACAAACGAGCGAGGCCTCAGGGAGGACGCAAGGGTGACTCCAGAACACCAGCTCGATGACCTCGGACGGCCCTGCAGCTTTCCGACCCTCAGTTTCCACATCTGGAAAATGGGCCTATTGTTGGCACGGACCTCCTAGGGCTGGCGTTGCTCTCAGGTGGCAGACCCTGGGCCGGGCACTGGAACTGCCAGCGATGAACCCAACAGCTAAAGACCCTCCCTCCCCCGTGGTGGGGAGCAGTGTGGTTCGCAGCATGGTGAAGCACCAATAGATTTTGAAATATGGGGTAAGAGTTAGGGAGAAAAAAATAAAACAAGGGAGAAAGGGGGCTGGGAAACGCCCAGATTTTACTGTGAAATCGGCAGGGAAGACCTCGCTGAAAACGTGGGCCGTGGGCAGAGAGCAGCAGCGCGCACGGAGGCGGACGCCCAGGGGTGGCCCCCCCCCATCCCTTCACTCACGTACCGACTTCTCATCGCCGTGGAGCAGAGTGGGCGCCACAGAGACCCTGCGGCCTGTAATGCATCATCTACCTCCTGGCCTTTTCTAGAGGAAGTTTGCCAACCCGCAGAGAAAGCACTGCCTGGGTGATCCGGAAGCACCCGTCCCGGCTTCATCATTATTATTACTGTCCTTACTATGAGTAGGTGACAGTGCCGCTGCCGGGGGCAGGGGAGGGGGCCCAGGTGGCCCCCCTCTGCACCGGGCCACGGACAGAGGTCTCAGACCCCGCGTTTCCGAAGGCTGGCGTCTTCACAGACAGAGAGGAGGAGCCGGACCCCCGGGGAGGGACGGGCCCACAGCTCGGCGCTGAGGATGACACACTGTCGGAGGGTTGTTACGCGGCCGGAGGACACGGGCCCCCGCTCCAGAGAACTATTTGCCCGCACGTGGCCGGCTGTCCTGGGCTGCCTGCCCGGTGGCAGGTCCTGAGCGGGAGGCTCCGGAGCCACGTTCGTCGCCTGATTGAGTTATGACAGCGCCTCGCGCCCAACGGGCAGCCGGGGGAGGCGGTCCTAGCGGGGCCTGCAGACAAATGATGATAAAGTGCTCACTTTAAGGAACCATCTCCCTAATATTTCATGCTGGCGGCGGGCGGGGGGCGGGGGGCGGGGGCGGGTGGGGGGGCGGGCTGCCCCGTGGCACAGCTAACTACTCCATCAATTGATTTGATTCACGGCGACAGCTACTCCCAGTCATAATATTTCAAATAAATGGGGCCTTGGATAGAAATAATATCTGCATCAATATTAACCCTGAAAGGACTAATGGACATCAGCTATAATTTCCTGGACACCCTCATAACGCATGGTGACCGCGGCCCGTGTGGGGCGATTTTTCTTCCTCTCTTTTCTCTCCTCTGTCTCTCCCCTCCTTCAGGGCTGCCAGATCGGCTTTGTTCACCCCCAGCCTGTGGTTTGGAGGTCTTAGGGGCCCCATCCCCACCCCCCACCCCCCCACCCTCCCGGTAGCCACAGGCCTCGGCCGAAGAGGAAAAGAGGGAGTCTAGGGCTGCTCGGCCCATTTATCCTGAGCTGCTTGGATATGGCCCTGGGAGGGGGTGGGTAGGCTTACTTGACAGAAGAGAGCTGGGGGGTGCAGGGGAGTAAGAAGGAGGCAAACTAACTCTTTACTTTCTTTTTTTCTTTTTATATATTTTTTTATTGATTTCAGAGAGGGAGGGAGAGAGAGAGATAGAAACATCCATGATGAGAGAGAATCATGGGTCCGCTGCCTCCTGCACACCCCACACTGGGGATAAGCCCACAACCCGGGCATGTGCCCTGGCCAGGAATTGAACTGTGACCTCTGGTTCATAGGTCGACGCTCAACCACTGAGCCACACCGGCCAGGTCTGGCTCTTTAGCATCATTCATTCAGCCAGCAGCTACTAACTGTGCATCTACTCTGTGCCCGGCATGTGAGTGGGTTCTTGGGATACACCAGGGACCGGAAGAGGAGGAAGGTCTGTCTCGTGGAGCCTGCATCGTAGTTGAGCATTATAGTTGGGGCGGGGAGACAACTGGTAAACCCTAACACACAGGTAAGAAATGACACAGTTTGTGAGCAAGGCCGGGGTCCCGGGCAGCCCCAGAATGGCCCCCTTTGCAGGCCCAGGGGAATGGGGTGAAGGGTGGCGGTGGAATGAAAGGCCTCACAGACCTGCTCTTTGCTGCAGTGGTCAAGACCCAGCCCCCAGAGAGCTCATACAGCCCTCAGGGGTGTTGTGTTTAACTGGCATAATAGTTCTTAAAAATTCACTCATCACTTTTTAAAAACCAGGCATTCTGCTTCGAAGCCTCATTTCCACCTTCTCTTCAGAACTGGGAAGACCCAGCGTTCTGCCCTGGCAACACCTGGCTTCAGGTGGTTAGCATCTGCCCCTCAGACAGGCCGTGCTCAGCACTTCACCGCAGTCCCCACTGCGCCCTTCTGCCCACCATCGCAGTCCCAGTCCCTGTGCACGACTGTGCCGGTGGTCCCTGGTGTCCCCCTCGGACCTGGTCTCTACCCCTCCCTGCCCTGCCAAGCCCCTGCCCTGCAGACCCCACTCCTAGGCACACCCTCTGCACTTTCTCAGCTTCTCCCTTTCTCAGCTTCTCCCTTTCTCAGCTTCTCCCTTTCTCAGCTTCTCCCTTTCTCAGCTTCTCCCTTTCTCAGCTTCTCCTTTTCTCAGCTTCTCCCTTTTTTAGTTTCTTCCTTTCTCAGCTTCTCCCTTTCTCAGCTTCTCCTTTTCTCAGCTTCTCCCTTTTTTAGTTTCTCCCTTTCTCAGCTTCTCCCTTTCTCAGCTTCTCCTTTTCATCTGCGGGTCACTTTTCCACAATTGTGCGGCTCAATAGCCCAAATGCTCGAGGCACTGGGGAGGAGTCGATGAACTCGTGGGCGCTTTGCAGGGGAATAAAAGCCATCGTCAGGGACAACAGGGTGGGCTCCCACCCCGCTCTGCCCAGCAGAGGTGACATCTGAGCTGAGACCTGTCATTCGACCAGAACACACTCCCAATCTGCCCTGCAGTTTCCGAAGTCCACCCAGGAGGACAGGACTTGGATGCACGCAGCGAATGTGACGTGATGCGTCACCCTTTCTAGAATCTACTGGAGTCTCCGGATGTGCCCTAGAACCCCCTCGCGTCTCAGCAGGAGCTCCATGGTGCCCACTTCCCCTGCTCCGGGCTTTCTGGGGAGAAGTGGTTCTGGGGCCTGAGAGCAAACCCACTCAGTCCTCAGGCCGTCTTCGGGGCAGGGCACTCTGCGCTGCCCTGAGCCTCCTCCCTCTCACTGCCCCCTTTTCTTCCCTCATCCCTGGCTGCCACCAGGCACATTCCCCTCGCGGGCCCAGGTTTGGCATGATGGTGCCCCTAGTAGGAGGGAGGGAGACTCGGTCCGGGGGACGCCAGGATTGCGGGGACGCACCTCTGAGGGGGATAAGCCTCATTCTCCCGATATAGGCCATACACACCCCCATCTCCATCACCTGCCACCCGCCCCCCAAGACGAAATCACAGGAGGCTGCTCAGAGGACATGCACGGGGCTCCAGGCATGTGGTGGCAACAACAGGAGTTCTCCCTCATCCTCAGAGCCCTGTTGGTTTAAATGTCTGGAAAGAGCCACCAGCAAATTCAACATGAGCCAAATAGACCTTCCGGACGAAGCAGCCAGGACAGCCACATGGTGCTCTGTCTCAGCTGCACAGAGATGGGGGCGGGTTGCGGGGGGTGGGGCACGGCGCTCCTGCTTGGACTCGCTGCCTGGGGCGGGGTGAGGGGCGCTCCCCCAAGTGGCTCGCCTCAGCTCGGGGTAGCTGGGGCTTTGCTAAGGATCCTCGGGCATGCTCCCTGGGGCCATCTCGCCCGTGGTCCCTGGGGCCCGCGGGGGAGGGGCTCTGCTTTAGTGGCTGAACTTGAGTTCTCACCCCTTCCGGGCAACGTGGGGGCCAGCGCCCTCAGGGAATGTGGGGTTTGGCTCTCGGTTTCGCTGACAGCCGGCATCTCCCGGGGCTGAAATCGGGCCAAGTGTTCTGGGTGGCACAGCGAATCCTCCTTCCCGTCCAAACCACGGACCCCCCAGGTGGCGGGTCAGGGAGGTCAGCTTCCTCGGTCCCTGGCACCAGAGGAACTTGGCGAAGGCCAAACCCAAGTCCCAGGGCAGCCAGCCCAGCCCGGGCCCACCTGCTCCTGGGCTCCCACACCCTGAGGAGGGGCGGGAACAGGTCAGGATGGTGAAGCCTGGGCAGCCCGGACACCTGTGTTCTGGTCCCCTCTCTGCCGCGACCTTGCTGTGTGACCTTGTGCAAGTCACCGTGTCTCTCTGGGCCTTGATACCTTTATCTGTAAAACGAGCAAGCCGGGATACCTCTGAGATCCGAGACAGCCACTGTGACCGCTGTCTGGGAGCTCGAGGGGGCGCGTGGAGGTGGGCGCGTGCTGTGGGGATGAGCCCTTTGTGGCGCAGCCGCTGGAGCATCCTTGTAAACAAAGTAATGGATGCGGACCTCGGCGATCAGGAAGGTTCTTTATTGCTAACGGGGGCAAGGTCCGAATATTGCTTAGCAAATTACCATCTGCTAGGGGCACCATTATGCCTTGACACAACCATTGGTCAGCAAATGGGTCACATTATTGGTTAGTAAATTTGAGGCTGCAGAATTATTTATTGGCAAATTAGAGATGGCAGAATTATTGGTTGGTGAGGCCAGAATTGCAGCGATTGGTTAGCAAATTAGAGATGCCTGTTTTGGTCTGTGAATAAATCACGGCTGGTCAGGGTATTGGAGGCCAAATTAGAGGTGGCCGGGTTATTTATGGGCCAGCCAGGAACGCAGGGAGCACGCTGGCCAGGCAGGGGGGCCGCCCTCGGCGTGCGGGCTGCTTCTCGAGAGGGCCCTGAGGTTGGCACGGTGTGAAGGAGCCGTGATTGCTTCGTGAGCACGGATGATGAAGTGGTCTGAGCCAGATTCCTCTTCTGCACCTTCTGGTCCCCACCCCCACTCCTTGTTTCCCAAGAGAGCGTACAAGATGTTTACAGCGCCCGCTGGCATGTCTCAGTGTCAACCTATGAACCAGGAGGTCATGGTTTGACTCCCGGTCAGGGCACATGCCCGGGTTGCGGGCTGCATCCCCAGTAGAGGGCGTGCAGGAGGCCGCCGATTGATGATTCTCTCTCATCATTGATGTTTCTGTCTCTCCCTTCCTCTCTGAAATCAATAAAAAAAATGTTGTTGTTGTTTTAAAAAAGACATTTGCAGGGCTGGGGCTGGGGCTGGGGCTGGGACTGGTCAGTGGAACGGAGGCCTAAGCCCAAGAATAAAACTGAACAGAGTTCCTGGCTGAGGAGGGTACTGAATCCGCTCCAAGAACATGCTCCCCACACACCAGCCTTCCCCGGGGTCCTGCAGCCCAGACCAGGATGTGGAACCACATGCAGCAGATGTCCTTGAGCTCAGCAGCTCAGGACCAAGTGGAGACCTCTCTTCTCCAAGGATCTGGCCAGATTCCAGGCCCTGAGAAACCACTCGTCCCTGGCAGTGCTCAGGCCCTTCCTCCTGTCTGAACCCTTCCCCTCTGGACCACTTCCTACGAACTTCCACGTGTCCCACTTGCCTTTGGCTCTTGCCTTTGGCTCTTGCCGAGACATTCATAGCTTCTCCACTGGACAGGAAAGTGTTTAAGGACAGGACTCCTTGCTGCACTCATAGAGCCTGGCCCAGGACTCAGCACATGTGGGTACATATTGATGTCTATGTGGATATGTATGTGGATGGACGGATGGATGGATGGATGGATAGATGATGGATAAATCATGAACAGATAAATAAATGGCTGGGTGAGTGGATGGATGGATGGATGGATGGATGGATAGGTGAGTGGATGGGTGGGTGGATGGATGGATAAATCGTGAACAGATAAATAAGAAATGGATGGATGGATGGGTAGATGGATAAATCGTGAACAGATAAATAAGAAATGGCTGGATGGGTGGGTGGATGGATGGATGGATGAGTGGATGGGTGGGTGGATGGATTGGTGGATGGATGGATGGATGGATGGATGGATGGATGGATGGATGAATAGATGGGTGGATGGATGGATGGATGGATGGATGGATGGATGGATGGATAGATGGGTGGGTGGGTGGGTGGATGGATGGATGGATGGATGGATGGATGGATGGATGGATGGATGGGTGGATGGATAGATGGGTGGATGGATGGATGGATGGATGGATGAGCGGATGTATGGATGTATGGATGGATGGTTGGATGGATGGATGGATGGATGGATGGATGGATGGATGGATAGATGAATAGATGGGTGGATGGATGGTTGGATGGATGGATGGATGGATGGATGGATGGATGGATAGATGAATAGATGGGTGGATGGATGGATGGATGGATGGATGGATGGATGGATGGATAGATGGGTGGGTGGGTGGATGGATGGATGGATAGATGGGTGGGTGGATGGATGGATGGATGGATGGATAGATGGGTGGGTGGGTGGGTGGGTGGGTGGGTGGGTGGATGGATGGATGGATAGATGGGTGGTAGGTAATGGATGGATGGATGGATGGATGGATGGGTGGATGGATTGATGGGTAGATGGATGGATGGGTGGGTGGATGGATGGATGGATGAGTGGATGGGTGGGTGGATGGATTGGTGGATGGATGGATGGATGGATGGATGGATGGATGGATGGATGGATGAATAGATGGGTGGGTGGGTGGATGGATGGATGGATGGATGGATGGATGGATGGATGGATAGATGGGTGGGTGGGTGGATGGATGGATGGATGGATGGATGGATGGGTGGATGGATAGATGGGTGGATGGATGGATGGATGGATGAGTGGATGTATGGATGGATGGATGGATGGTTGGATGGATGGATGGATGGATGGATGGATGGATGGATGGATAGATGGGTGGGTGGGTGGGTGGGTGGGTGGATGGATGGATGGATGGATGGGTGGATGGATAGATGGGTGGATGGATGGATGGATGGATGAGTGGATGTATGGATGGATGGATGGATGGTTGGATGGATGGATGGATGGGTGGATGGATGGATGAATGAATGCTGCTTGGATGGATGGATGGGTGGATGGATGGGTGGATGGATGGATGGGTGGATGGATGGATGAATGAATGCTGCTTGGATGGTTGGATATAAGAATGGATAACATTGCTGATGTTGCTTATAGAAACCAGGATCCCAAAGGAGAGAAATGTGGAGTTTCAGGGTTCCAGAGTTAGAAGGGATTTGAAGTCGTGCAATCCATCCCCCCTTGCCCAGCCCAAGTTCTTAAGTTAAAAAAAAATCCAGGGAGGCTACTGTCACTATCCGCACATCTGGGACCATCAGGGAAAGTTAGCCTAGGTCCTCTCGGCACCCTGAGGGCAGGGACCGCGCTTGTCCTCAGTCTGCAGAAGAGACTAAGTTCCAGGGAGGACACGGGGAGTCTTGGAGCCAAAAGGGAACTGGGTGTCATGGGGAGCCTTGGTCCTCACCATCACCATGGGGTGTCTTACCACCCTTCCCATGACGGGCTGGGCTTCATCTTTCCAGAGTGGGTGCAGGCTTCTCCAGCCACCCATCCCACCTCATCTGGGAGGGTGGCCCCATGGGCGTCTTCTATTTTTTTTATAGATGAGTTCAAAGGGCATGGATGCTCTCCCCGGGGACCACGGTGAGGTAGGACCATAATCCAGGCTCCAGATCATTGTCCCTGCTCTTCTCCGCCTTCAGCTGATGGACCTGCCCTCCTCTCTTCCTCCAACTCTTTTTTTTTTAATATGTTTTTACTGATTTTTAGAGAGAGAAGAAGGGAGCGGGATAGAGAGAGGAACATCATTGATCGGCTGCCTCCTGCACATCCCTACTGGAGATCGAGCCCACAACCTGGTCATGTACCCTGACCAGGAATCGAACCAGCGACCTCTTGGTTCCTGGGTCGATACTCAACCACCGAGCCTCACAGGCCGGGCCTCCAATTCTTGATGCTCTGCGCACACCGCTGTCAGCGGGCCTCTCTTCACTCCTGTTCCCATTTATTTGGTTTTGTTTTATTCTTTCTCTCCCCAACTAGACCACGAACATCTCAGGGCAGAGGCTGCATTAAGTATCTGTCCCCATCGGGAGCCTCGGGCCAGCCCCGGCTCCGTGCTGGTTGAAAGGAGAGAAATAAATGAGGATATAAGTCCATTGCATGAGCTCAGCCTGAATCCCTCCATCTGTGTTTCCAACCTCACCGAGGCATCTGGTCATCGCGCTGAAGCCGCCAGGATGGCAGCCCCGGTTTTGTCCAATGCTGGGTGTTTGCTCTCCTGCCAGATCCCAGATCAGCTCTCAGCTCAGCCCTCCGCCCTTGGCTAACCCTATGGACTGGTTTGTCCGACTGCCCTCTGACTTCTCGGTTGGGTTGAGCGGAGGCACCAGCAGAAAATCGGAAGGTGGGAAGAGAGAGAATTCAGGGCATGTCTCCCCTCGTCCCTCCAATCTTTATTGCTCCACTAGGAGCCACCGCCCTTCACAATGGCACCTCCCACAGGTGCCCCTGCTGCAATTCTACATCTCCCAGCCTCCAGAAACACCCCTGCCTCTCCCCTTCCCGCAGCCCTGCGGGGGCTACCAGGGCGCAACACCCATGGCTGACTCCTGGAACCCTGGCGACACCTGTCTTTTGTCTCTTGGTTGAGGTCAGTTCATTTCAACCATCTGTTGGTTGGAGGCAAGCACACCCACCAACCAGATGCCCATGTTGGGTTTCCCCTTGCCAAGCTCAGCTCTGACCACTGATGTTCTGGGCGTGTCCTGCGTGCTGCCTTACCATCAGAGTCCTTACAACCACTGACAGGTGCCTCCCGGGGAGAACGTGATCAGGGGAGGTTAACTAGTGCCCAGCTTCCTGCCCAGTCTAAAGCCACCACCAGCTTCTCAGCCGTCTGTGACTGAGTCATGATAAACCCCACTTGGTGACCTCTAGCTGAGCTCCCCTCCCCCGGAAGTTGCCCTGTTATCACCCACAGGGCACTTCCTCCCTCTGTCCTCAGTTTCCTTATCTTTTAAATGGGGATAGTTACACTGTTGCAAGATAGCGACACTGTTTGTGGGGATAGTTAGTTACACTGGTGGGGGATAGTTACACTGTTGGGGGGATGGTAACATTGTTGTGGGGATGGTAACATTGTTGCAGGGAGAGCAACACTGTTACGAGAATTGAATAGTAGCTTGTGTGTTTAGTGTCTGTAGCATAGAAGACATTCACTCAATACATGGGAGACGTATTATCACTCTTAATGATACCATCCCCCCATGGCTGGACATGTTAGTTATTTCAGCTTTCACGGCTGTAAAGCATGTGGTGATGAACATCTTTATAGATAAAGCATTTTTTTCATGGTCAATATTATTTTCTTCCAACAGATTCTTGGCTCCGGTGAAGGTATGAGCAGGGTCAAAGCCAAGTTGCTAACTTGGTAAACACAGCCAAACCCGTCTTTCCAAGCTGCCTGGCTGAGTGGGTTTTAACAGGATTAGCCCCCATGTATTAAGTGTTTCCTGTGGGCCTGGCACTGTACTAAGTCTCTTATGGGGATTGGCTCAAGCCATCCCCCAGGAGGTAGGTCCTTCGTTCTCCTCCATTTACAGGAAAGAGAATTTGCCCAGGGTTGTGGAATCCATTGTGGAGCCATTGACGATTCAAGTCCAGGTTCACCTGACACAGAGCCCCTGCTCTCAAGTGAGGGCTGCCCTGTCTCCATCGGTGGCTCTGCTGTGAAGGGCTGGGCCGGCCCTCTCTCCCTGGCACCAGGCTCTGCACCCACGCCTGGGCCAAGTGCCCTTGGTGGGCTCCCCGGGGCTGTGGGGGAAGAGGCTGTGCTTGCTGGCGCAGTAGCTGGAGTGGGGAGGCAGGTGCTCTCTCATCACCCGGGGGCACTCTCGTGTCTTACAGCTCAAGGACATCTGGGTGACTGACGCCTAGAGAGTTAGAATGAGAAGGGACCCTGCAGAGCCCGGAGGACAAGCCTTTTCATGCACCTGCATCTCGTCTCCTGGGGGCTTTCCCAGCCACCCCTGCCCTCCTGAGGCTGGAAGAGCCGGGACCCAGGGAGCCTTCTCTGTGAGCAGGAATGTGGAGAGGCAGGGCCTGCTTTGCAAACACTGTGGGGAGGCTCACTGCAGATTTAGCCCCCGAATCCTTGCAAATCCAAATGGCCCCCAGGCGCCCAGATCTAAGTCCTCCAGTGCCTGGAGCTCGGGAGAGCAGGAGCCAGTGCAGGGAGAGGGTGCTGACTCTCCCGGCAGCCCCTGCCCGGGGGACCTGGGTGCCCGCATCCCTCCGAGGCCTCTGTCGGGCCGGGACCTGCAGGAAAGGCGCTGGCCGCCCGCCTCGCTGGCTCTAAGAAGCCGCAGGAGCCACACGGGAGGACTTCGAGGGAAGGTTGGGTCACAGATCAGGCCAGGGCGGGAGGCGCCATCCACAGCTCTGCTCCATTCCGGGCTTGGCCAGGGAGAAAGCACTGGCTTCCCTGGAGCGGACGGGGGCCTGGCCACTGGCTGCCCAGCACAGCCCTCCGCCTTCTCCACGCCACAGGCCTTCTGGGCGCCGAGAAGCAGCCCGGGCACCACCACGGGGCACAACCGGACCCCGATCCAGGGCCACCCGTGACAAGGGCCCAGGCAGGTTCTGTGTGATCTGGGCAGAGCCGAGAGAGATGGGAAGTCTCGGCCACCTTTCCACATCAGAGAGGTGATCATCAGCATGTTTTATTTCTCTTATTTTATTGTTTTACCTTTTGAGTACGTTTGCTGTCTGGGTGGGTTTCTCTGCTGGCTTTCCCGCAGCCCAGTTATTATTACACGGAAACAGCTCCTCGCACCTAGGAGAAGGCGCTCCTGCCCCAGGAAGCAGGGATTGCCAGCGGCAGCCGCTGAGCAATTACACGCTGCGATTTACACCGTCGCCTCCAGCCTATTCTTCGGCAAAACGAGTCCTTATTATTAGCCAGGCAATAATCAAATGCCTAAAATGGGCTATAAACCATCTCTGGACGGTGGGAAGGGCTTGTTACCGCGAGTTATGACTCCAGCTCAGGAGCAGGTTCCCAGAGAAAAAAAAAATATATATGTAACAACACACATCTGTTCTCTCTTTGCCGGGGAGAAGCGGCGAGGACAGGAAAAAAAATGAGAAGGCGGGGAGGGTGGGAAACCACACGTCTATCAAGTTCTAGTTCTTAACTCGAGGCCGAGCTGCGGGGTCTAAGGCAGTCTCTGGGGTCTTTTATGCAAAAAGAAAGCAATTTGTCGGGCCCGGGTTGGGTTTCATTGCCCAGGAAACCGCTAAGGAGTCAGACGTTGGTTACATCAGACGCGCCGAGACAGGCCTACGGACCCGCGGACGCATTCCTTCCCCTCGCTGGCCTGGGTCCGGGGGCCCCTCGCTGTTGAGGTCACAGCTATTGTTTAAATGTCTCACAGTGGCCGGCCGGCGTGGCTCCGTGGTTGAGCGATGACCCATGAACCAGGAGGTCATGGTTCCATTCCCGGTCGGGGCACAGGCCCGGGTTACGGGCTCCATCCCCGGGGGGGGGGCGGGGTGGGGGGGAGCATGCAGGAGGCAGCCGATGGATGATTCTCTCTCATCATGGATGTTTCTATCTCTCTCTCTCCTCCCTTCCTCTCTGAAATCAATACAATATATTTTTAAAAATAAATGTCTCAGTGGCACAGGACACCCCCCCCCCCCAAGGTACAGAGCCATCACAGCGCACATGGCAGGAAGGCCGAGCCGGACAAGCCCCGCCCTCCGGTCAAGGTGTGTGATTGGATGGAGCTGGCTCTCAAGGGGTAGACCCCCATCGCCGGTCTCCGCCGGCCTGGGGACCCTGAGAACCGGCTGGCTGTAAACAAAAAATGTCCTCCCCAGCCCCCGGCGGGCCACGCACACGTGGACAGCCTCCCGGAGAAGTTCATTCCTCCCCGGGGATCCCGTTACCCACGCCTCCCCCTCAAATCTCCCTCCTCTCTGCATCTCCTCCCCGCCTCCCCGACCCCCCACCGATAAGTAGCGCGGCTTCCCCTTCGGGTCCTGATTAGACCTTATCAGCCACGCGGGGACCCATCGATGGCAGATCGCCGAAGATCAAGCCCCCGATACTGCATGCAGCCTGGCCCCGGCCGCCCCCGCCGCTGGCCGCAAACAGGGCAGATCTAGTTTTGGGTGATATCATTCCATGTCCTCAACCAGAGACATTGAGATAATAACTTTCCAAATATTGTCTTACGAGATGCTTATCGCTGTAAAACAATATTTTGTCACCAGGCAGCGAGCAAGGGGCGGTGTCACCTTGCAGAAACACGCGGGTTGGGGAGGGGAGGGGAGGTCAGTGCCCGGTGGGGAGGGTCGCGACAGGAGCCTGTGGGGTGAGAGGGTGGTCTTCCATGGGACTCAAAGGTCTTGGGGACAAGGCGGCGGGGAGGGGGGGTGCTGGCCAGAGGAGCTGGGCTTCAGCCTGTCAATGCCACGTTGAAGGGGAAACGCAATTTGCTCGAACAGGGGTGCAGTGGGGGGTGTAGATATGAAAGCCCCCCCCCCCCCCCCGCTCCTTGCTCACAAGGAGTTTACAGTCTAAAAGGGAAGATGCAGAGCATCAGCCGGTTTGGCTCTGTGGGTAGAGCATCAGCCAGTAGACGGAAAGGGTCCCGGGTTCGATTCGAGTCAAGGGCACATGCTTGGGTTGCAGGCTCGGTCCCTGGCCCTGGTTGGGGTGCATGCAGGAGGCAACCAATCGATGTGTCTCTCCCACATCGATGTTTCTCTCTGTGTCTCTCTCCCTCCTTTCCACTCTCTAAAAAATCAACGGAAAACTATCCCCAGGGGGTGGATGAACAAAAATCATAAAATAAAAATAAACGGGAAGACGCAGGCAAAGGCAGACGAGCTCATGGCCAAGCTGAGCCTCCCCCGTGCCCTTGTCTCATCCTCAGATCACCGTCAGTTTAACAGGAAAATAAGAGAAGCAGTAGCCGACCACCTGCCCCTTGCTGATAAGGCGATTTGTCCCGTGGCCTCTACGGGGAAACAGAGGGCCCTGGACCCAGGGGAGTTCAGGTCCCCCCACCCAGGACCCTGAGCTGAGGTGGGAGAAAAGGCAGAGGCGGGGAATGAAGGCAGGGGACTGCAGCGCACAGGCCAGTCTCACTTCTGCCCAGGCCCGAGGCTGGCAGACCCTGTTCCCCAACACCCCTCCCTGCCGTCAGAATTCCCCTAGAACATGCAGTTCTCTGGGGGACCCTTTCTAGGGAGATCCCGGGCGGGGCGGGGCGGTGAATGCAGGTGGAAGTAAAAGGGAGGGCGCTGTCCGTGTGTCGCGTTGTGGTGTTGTGTCTGGGGGTTGAGAGACGACAGCACGGGGGTCTGGGGCGGCTATGACGGTGACCAGGGCCCTCGGGCTCAGGAGTGAACACCAGTTGTGGTGCGCGGCAAGGTTGCCGCAGCCGGGCTGGCCCAGCCCACACGGTCACAACCACTTCCTACTGGCGGTGGGATCGTGGGCAAGCTCCTCAGCCTCTCGGGCCTCAGTTTTCTCATCTGTAAAGTGGGGACATCAGTAGGGCTGTGTGAGGGTTAAGAGAACGCCCAGAACGCTACCGGGCATGGGCTGAGACCCCATAGCTGTCAGCGGAGACCCTCTAAGGGTTCACCGGGAACCCCACGGAGCGACCTCCACATCCTGCAGCTGGGGCGGGGGCGGGGGTTACTAACAATAAAAGGGGCCATTTCGGGGTATCTCCCTTCAGCGGATGGTGCCAGAGAGACACTCGCTCGGGAAAGATGGGGTGGTATTTCCACACCCTCACATGGCTCAGGGGAGGGCCATAGCTATAGTCAAAGGCCCTGCCCAGGGTCCCAAGTTCAAGTGTGGATCCCAGGCTTCCCGGCTGGTGACTGTGGTTGGGTGGTCCCAGCTGGGCAAAGGGATGCCGCTGGTGGCGATGCCAGGATCACGTGCATTCGTGGCACTGCCATGGGCTGGCCACGAGGTCAGATCCCCTCTACGTCGGCAAGTTACCTTATCTCTGCACCCCAGGTTCCTCAGCAGCCGGGTCGCCCGAGGACGAGACAAGGTCCTGTGTGTGCGGACACCTCGCACGTCACTGCACAGCTGACCTCACAAAGGACCGCCCGGAAGCCCACGTCACACGCAGTCCCGCCAGCCCCGCCTCCACGTTTCCACCGGAAAGAGCCACGTGAGAAGCTACAGTCACGTGAAGTTCTGCTTCCTGCATTATTAAATCTTTTAAATAGATTTTTATTGATTTCAGAGAGGGGGGGGAAGAGAGAGAGAGACAGAGAGACAGAGAGAGAGAAAAAGAGAGAGACATCAATGATGAGAGAACCATGGATCGGCTGCCTCCTGCACGCCCCCCACTGAGGATGGAGCCCACAACCCAGGCCTGTGCCCTGACCGGGAATCCAACCCTGACCTCCTGGTTCTTAGGCTGACGCTCAACCCCTGAGCCACACCGGCCAGGCCCTTCATTATTAATTTTATTTAGGATTATTTTGTGAGACTGGTTTTCTTTCTTTTTCTTTTTTTTTTTTTTTTGGTAATTATATTCTGTAAATTTTTTTTAGTGATGTTCTCTTCTTTGTAATTAGAAACCTCGATGAGAGTATCTTTTATATTACATGGCATTTCCCTCTAAACCAGTGGTTGGCAAACTCATTCGTCCACAGAGCCAAATATCAACAGCACAACGATTGAAATTTCTTTGGAGAGCCACATTTTTCAAAGTTAAACTTCTTCTCACACCACTTCTTCAAAATAGACTCGCCCAGGCTGCGGTATTTTGTGGAAGAGCCACACTCAAGGGGCCAAAGAGCCGCACGTGGCTCGCGAGCCACGGTTTGCCGACCACCGCTCTGAACAACGGTATACATTTTGTATTCTTTGCTTGCCCCGTGCAGACTTGAGTGAGAACGAATTCATGGCGGACTGTCGTTTGCTGTTATTACAGCGTGTCACGGAAGTGAGTTCTTTCCGTCCCAGAAATACACGCCCCGCGTCGTGCCTTTTCCGCTGGTGGGTTTTCCTCTTCTCCCTCCTGGGACCGGGAATTGTGTTTGCCACGTTTAGAATCCACTTGAACCTGAAGGGCTGGGGGATTTCAGAGTGAACGCAGGCTTTCTGTTGGCTTACCCCCCCTCACTGAAACGGTCCCCCCCCATTTCTCACAGCTTGCTCCGGCCAGCGGTGGCCTGGCCCCCGTGCCAACACATGTGAGGCGCCCAGCTGGTGTGTTATTGGGGCCTTCAGCCCCGCAGGCGCTCCTCTTCCTCCTGCTCAAACTGTCCTCTGGGGGGCGCAAGACCAAGCACCATACTGACTCCACAGGGCCCGGGGGCCACGGGGCCTCCATGGGGCGGGCAGGGCCACGGGCATCCTGAGTCCCCTACATGGGGCGGGCAGGGCCACGGGCATCCTGAGTCCCCTCCATGGGGCGGGCAGGGCCACAGGCATCCTGAGTCCCCTACATGGGGCGGGCAGGGCCACGGGGCGTCCTGAGTCCTGAGTCCCCACCATGGGGCGGGCAGGGCCACGGGGCGTCCTGAGTCCTGAGTCCCCACCATGGGGTGGGCAGGGCCACGGGGCCTCCATGGGGCGGGCAAGCATCCTGAGTCCCCACCATGGGGCGGGCAGGGCCACGGGGCGTCCTGAGTCCCCACCATGGGGCGGGCAGGGCCACGGGGCGTCCTGAGTCCTGAGTCCCCTCCATGGGGCGGGCAGGGCCACGGGGCGTCCTGAGTCCTGAGTCCCCACCATGGGGCGGGCAGGGCCACGGGGCATCCTGAGTCCTGAGTCCCCACCATGGGGCGGGCTGGACCACGGAGCGTCCTGAGTCCCCACCATGGGGCGGGCAGGGCCACGGGGCCTCCATGGGGCGGGCAAGCATCCTGAGTCCCCACCATGGGGCGGGCAGGGCCACGGGGCCTCCATGGGGCGGGCAAGCATCCTGAGTCCCCACCATGGGGCGGGCAGGGCCACGGGGCATCCTGAGTCCCCACCATGGGGCGGGCAGGGCCACGGGGCATCCTGAGTCCCCACCATGGGGCGGGCAGGGCCACGGGGCATCCTGAGTCCTGAGTCCCCTCCATGGGGCGGGCAGGGCCACGGGGCATCCTGAGTCCCCTCCATGGGGCGGGCAGGGCCACGGGGCGTCCTGAGTCCTGAGTCCCCACCATGGGGCGGGCAGGGCCACGGGGCGTCCTGAGTCCTGAGTCCCCACCATGGGGTGGGCAGGGCCACGGGGCCTCCATGGGGCGGGCAAGCATCCTGAGTCCCCACCATGGGGCGGGCAGGGCCACGGGGCGTCCTGAGTCCCCACCATGGGGCGGGCAGGGCCACGGGGCGTCCTGAGTCCTGAGTCCCCTCCATGGGGCGGGCAGGGCCACGGGGCGTCCTGAGTCCTGAGTCCCCACCATGGGGCGGGCAGGGCCACGGGGCATCCTGAGTCCTGAGTCCCCACCATGGGGCGGGCTGGACCACGGAGCGTCCTGAGTCCCCACCATGGGGCGGGCAGGGCCACGGGGCCTCCATGGGGCGGGCAAGCATCCTGAGTCCCCACCATGGGGCGGGCAGGGCCACGGGGCCTCCATGGGGCGGGCAAGCATCCTGAGTCCCCACCATGGGGCGGGCAGGGCCACGGGGCATCCTGAGTCCCCACCATGGGGCGGGCAGGGCCACGGGGCATCCTGAGTCCCCACCATGGGGCGGGCAGGGCCACGGGGCATCCTGAGTCCTGAGTCCCCTCCATGGGGCGGGCAGGGCCACGGGGCATCCTGAGTCCCCACCATGGGGCGGGAAGGGCCACGGGGCATCCTGAGTCCTGAGTCCCCACCATGGGGCGGGCAGGGCCACGGGGCATCCTGAGTCCTGAGTCCCCTCCATGGGGCGGGCAGGGCCACGGGGCATCCTGAGTCCCCACCATGGGGCGGGAAGGGCCACGGGGCATCCTGAGTCCCCTCCATGGGGCGGGAAGGGCCACGGGGCATCCTGAGTCCCCACGCCCTGTGCTCGCCTGCAGGTGAGGACAGGCCTGAGCGCAGGGGACAGAGCAGAGCCCTGGCCCCCAGGACAGTGTCCTCCCAGCTTCGGGCCAGTCCGGCTTGCTTCCCCGGGCGGCCGAGCGGCTCTCTCCCCGGCTGAAGACTCGGTGATGGACTGTCCACCATTAACCCTGACGCCCTTGCACTGTGTTGAGTAAACATACTCTCCCCATGCAGACGCCTCGCAAGTCATCTCCCAGCTGACTAGCGCCGGGCCCCCTCCCCCCGCACCCCTCCCCCTGCACCCCGCCCCCCCCCCCCCGGCGTAATTGTTTTCTCTCCCCTAGGTTCAGGTGTAATTGAAGTCGGGGAGACATCGCGGCTGGATGACAGCTGCAGCGGGGGAATTATTAGTATGACTTTTTGGCGGCGTGACAGTGATGTTTCGACAATCTATACATATTGATTTAGGTCGATAATAAAGAATTTGATTAGCCTCCCCATCCACGGGCTGTCATGTCCATCACGGACAGGGGCCCGGCCGAGCGGAAGGCAGGCCGGACGCCCAAGTGGCAAGAATCCTCCAAATAAGAAGCTCCGTCCCGATTAGAGGCGCGGCGTCAGTGAATTGGACAAGACAGCTCCGCGGCCACGTTATTAACTCCCTGGGAAAATACTCGGCCGGTCCCCCGGGCCAGCCCGCGTATCCCGAAGCGGATCGATAAGCAATCTCCGGTGTATATGGAATTCAGACTCGAATCATTTGTCTCCGGCTCCTTTCTCCAAAGGGAGCCCCGTGGATGTGGATGTGGACGGAGCTGGCCTGCCGCCCCAGCACCCCACCCCCCCCCCGCACGCGCTCCCCTTTTAACTAATGACCCGCCAGGAACAGGCCAGAGAGCCGGAGCCTCGTCCATCAGCGGAGAGGCCCTCCCAGTAGGCCTCATGCTGGTAATGGCCTCTTTTCAATTTTTTTAAAAACGATACCCACCCCCGACATCTTGGGGGTGCATTTGTGTAAGTGATGGGCACGCCCCGCGATGACAGGTAGACAGATGACCCGGTAATGGACACTCCCCGCAGCGCCCACACCTGGTGGTGACATTGTAACAGAGGAGGGAAGAGTGACCCTCTGTCAGCCTCCGTGGGGGAGACAGGAGGGTGGGGACCGCCCAGGGATGCTGGCAGCTTGGACTGAGCCTGGTTCGGGGGAGAAGCGGGGGACATCAGTCAGGCTCCGGACCTGCCTGTGACCTGGTTTCTCCACTTGCTGGTCAACACCTGGGCTGCAGCCACCCTCAGGGACCGCCTGGTGCCACACCCTTGGGTTGGGTGGAGATGCCAAAGGTTACCGAAGGCCAGGGGCCAGCAGGGACCACAGGGCCAGCCAGCTATGGGCAGGGACCTCAGCTCCCCCTGCTGCTGTGTGGGGAAAGGCGTGTGGGGTTCCATGGTCAGCACAGGCTTTGGGTCAGGAGAATCTGGGGGTGGGCTCTGGGAGAGGTGTCACCTCTTCAAACATGTGAAGCGAGGTTATTAGCACCCACCTCACATGGTTGTGATGAGAATGTCATGAAGTCATGCAGGGAGAGGGCCCAGCACACGCTGGTGGCATGATAGATGGCATGATGCTTTCAGCATCAACATGAGATGGAAAGTGCAGTGCGTGTTATGCGTGTTTACTTACACATTATTTTTATCATCAGACCCTTCTCAAAGGGATCTTAGAAATCCCACAGGTGACAGAGACAAGAGCAGCTGTCTACCTTAAGGTGAAGCTGGAGAACCAGGCTTTGCCCAGACAGCCACACCCACCCGACCATGCCCACCCGACCACACCCCACCCCACGTCCACCAAGCCACGCCCATGGACACGCCCCTCCCCCATCTCGGCTGAGCCCTGAGGGTTCTCAGGAACCAGTTCAGAAAGTCCTGGTGCAGGGGAAGATGCTGACCCTCAGAAGGATGGAGCTGGGAGCCTGGGGTGCTCAGGGACCCAGTTTCCTCCCAGCCCACGGAGCCCCATTCCAGGAAACGAAATGAAGGAAGGGACAAAGCAGATTGCACCAGAGTTCACACCAACGTTTTTATTAATAACTAGAGGCCCGGTGCACGAAATTCATGGGGTGGGGTGGGGGGTCCCTCAGCCTGGCCTGCGCCCTCTCGCAATTCCGACATCCCTCTCGCAATCCAGGACCACTCACCCCTAACCACTCGCCTGGCTGCCTGCTCAGTGTGCATCATAGCGG
The DNA here is from genome assembly GCF_963455305.1 of Plecotus auritus. Lineage (NCBI taxonomy): Eukaryota > Metazoa > Chordata > Mammalia > Chiroptera > Vespertilionidae > Plecotus > Plecotus auritus. The sequence goes on from NC_137785.1 coordinate 58,792,041, forward strand.
TCATTCCGGTCATTCTGCCGTAACCATCGCTTAGGGTTTTATATATATAGACTAGAGGCCCGGTGCACAAAATTCATGCACGGGGGTGTCCCCTCAGCCCAGCCTGCACCCTCTCCACTCTGGGACCCCTTGGGGGATGTCCGACTGCCAGTTTAGGCCCAGGGATCGGGCCTAAACAGGCAGTTAGACATCCCTCTCATAATCCTGGACTGCTGGCTCCTAATCACTCACCTGCCTGCCTGCCTGCCTGCCTGGTCACCCCTTACTGCCCCCCCCCACCAGTCTTATCGCCCCTAACTGACCTTCTGCCGACCTGGTCGCCCCACACAGCCTGCTTATTCAGTCGTTTGGTCGTCCCTCACTAACCCCCCTGCCAGCCTGGTCATAAGCAGCCATCTTGTGAGGGCGTGAGGGTTAATTTGCACATTACCTCTTTATTATGTAGGATTTTTATTATCAAATTAGTTTCAGAGTTACAGAAAAATCGTGAAGAAGGACAGAGAGGTCTCACAACACCGCCATCCCGTTTCTCTAAGAACATCGTGCGAAGGTGTGGGACAGATGTCAGAATGAACACGTCAGTATCGACACACGAGTCTCCGCTCACGTCCATACTTTACAAGATGTCCCGAGTGTCCACCTAATGTGCCCTTTCTACCCAGGGCCCCATCCCAGAGACCCATGTGCGTGTCATTTCCTGAGCCCCCAGCTGTGACACTTTCTCAGACTTCCTTCACTTTTAGGGGCCCTGTGAGTGTGCAGGAGAACTAGGTAAGTTGTTGCAGGATGTCCCTCCACGGCTGATGTTTTTCTCATGATTAGACCCGGGTGATGGGTATGGGGGAGGAGGACCAGAGACTTAACACAGCGCCCTCATCACCTCTGAGACCATCCTGGCTGCTCCCAGGTTTAAGGGTTATGAAAAAAAATAAAAATAAAAAGCTGCTGTCAACACTTGCGCGCCAGCTCTCCCCTTAAAGGCAGTTCTCAGAAATGGTTCTGAGACATGTTACCTGTGTCCCGTCAGTTAAATTTAGTCACAGGCACGCGGACCTGCAAGGGAGGCGGGTAAATGCGGGCTTTATTCGGTGCCCGGCTGGGATGTGAGAGCTCTCTCACTCGGGGAGACGGGGGGATGGCAGGCGACCAGCAGGCTCGGCCAAGGGACATAACCGGGAGGGAAGGAGGCAGCGTGGGGAAGCGTGAAGGAGACCGAAGCCCAAATACTCAACCCCCGTCCCTGAGGGAATCAAGGGAAGGCGGGGGGCCAGCTGTCACAGAGCCATCCGACCAGGGCCTGCTGGTGGGACGTGCTCGGTAACTTGCTCACTCCATACGATGTATCGATGGTACAGCCAGAGAACCAGGCGTCCTCAGACCACGGCCCGCGGGCCACATGCGGCCCGCCTAGGACATTTATCAGGCCCGCCGGGTGCCGCTGCCTGTCCTGCTTAGCAGCTGACTCGTCCCGGGCCCGCAGTGCGCATAGGAATTTGTTCATAGTTTTTTTTTAAAACTATAGTTCGGCCCTCCAACAGTCTGAGGGACAGTGAACTGGCCCCCTGTTTAAAAAGTTTGAGGACCCCTGGAATAGACTATTATTCAGAAGTTAAAAAAAAAAAAGTGCCACCGAGACAGGAAAAACCATGGGAGAAACTTAGATGCGTATTAGCAAGTGGAAGAGGCCGGTCTGGAAGGCCTGCAGCGCGTAGGTCCAACGGTATGATGTTCTGGAAAAGGCTGAACTGTAGAGTCAGTAAGAAGATCCGTGGGCGCAGGGAGCGGGGAGGACGGGGGGCGGGGGGTCACGCGCCCCGAGGATGGGGGCAGGGGGAGTACCCTGAGATCCGCCGCCGTAAGGGTGAGACGTCTGTGATCATGCGTTTGCTCCATCCCACAGGATGCACAACTCCTAGCGTGAGCCCGGGTGCACACCGTGGACGTGGTGGCAGTTCCGTGGCAGTGGCTCTAACACAGGGGCCGTTCCGGAGCCGGATGTGGTGATGGGGGAGTGTATGCACACGCAGGGACAGGGGGTAGGTGGGGAGCCTTTAGACCCCTCTCCATCTTCCTGGGAACCTCTAAAGACGTGTATCAGGCCCTAACCGGTGTGGCTCAGTGGATAGAGCGTCGGCCTGCGGACTGAAGGGTCCCAGGTTCGATTCCGGTCAAGGGCATGTACCTTGGTTGCGGGCACGTCCCCAGTAGGAGGTGTGCAGGAGGCAGCTGATGGATGTTTCTCTCTCATCGATGTTTCTAGCTCTCTCTCCCTCTCCCTTCCTCTCTGTCAAAAATCAATAAAATATATATTTTTTAAAAAGACGTGTATCAAGCATCTCAGGGAGCAATGTGGGAAGGGCCCGTGGTCCCCCGGGGCTCACCGCCCAGGGATAAGCATCTCACAGCCTTTGGGGTGAGAAAGCGTTATATGTTCTGAGGTCGGTAGCTGTCCCGTGGCACAGAAAAGGGGCGGTGCCTGCTGAGGTTTCTACCAAGTCCAGGAGGCACGAAGCATTTCCGAAAGTGGCTCAGTTCTCTGAGTGACGGCTTCTCTGAGCGACGGCCTGGGGCGGCTGTGGTCCGGGGGCGCCCGCCGGGGTCAGATTTTCCTGCGCGGGAGCCGGTGCCGTGGGCGTGAGACCCTCCTGTGCCGCTCGGTGGGCGGGCATGGAGGCCGCCGGTCTCGGCCGCTCCAGACCCCACCTCCTGCTGCCCCGGTTCTCGAGGGCTCCCGAGACCTTTCCCGGGAAATCCGCTTGCCAATTCCAGGCAGGCGGGGATCACCCAGACCCGCCTCCAGGGCTGGGCACAGCCTTCCTTGGGGGAGACGAAGCCCGCGGGTGTAAGCGTCTGCGTTCACCTTCAGAGCCTTCCAGTGGCTCCGGGGGCATCTCCCAGCTAAGGAGTGAGCAGCCGAGGCTTCCTCAGCCGCCACGTTCCCTGCGCCTCCACGGGTTACAACAGCCACGTTTCTTCCCGCAGCCCGGCGCCGGGCAGAGGGGGCTGACCCCACAAAGAACAGGCTGCGTGCAGATCCCAGGCTCAGGTCCACGGGCACGGCTCGGGGCCACGGGCACGGCTCAGGGCCCCGGGCACAGCTCAGGGCCACGGGCACGGCTTGGGCCTTGTTCTGAATGGAGCTGGGTTCCCGGGTTCCACATCCACACAAATTAACACACACACGCATTTTACTTCTCTGCTCCTGCTAGGCAGCCTGCCTTTTCTTTTCCTCCGTGGGGCCCAACCATCTCCAGACAGTAACACACACACACACACACACACACACACACACGCGCGCGCGCGCATGCACCCACACACACACGTATTTTTGACCTCCAGCCCCTAAGCTGACATTGGTTCTCTCCCCTCCTCTGGGCCCCACATCACCACGTGGCTCACAGGACAGCAGTACTTAATTCATCTGCTTTGTAATTTGTCATTTTTTTAATGTATTGTTATTGATTTCAGAGAGGAAGGGAGAGGGAGAGAGAGAGAAATCAATGATGAGAGAGATTCATGGACCAGCGGCCTCCTGCACGCCCCACACTGGGGATCGAGCCCGAAATCCGGGCCTGTGCCCTGACCGGGAGTGGAACCGTGACCTCCAGGTTCATAGGTCGACGCTCAGCCACGGAGCCACGCCGGCGGGGCTGCTTTGTGCTTTTGTGAGTGGCATACAGGGTGGGCCCCCACGAGGTGTAAGCTCACGCAGGGTGTGGGTTTGGTCCCCTTGGCCTTGTGCAGGGCGCCCTGGCTGGGGAGTGCCCCCAAAGACCCCGCCGTCCTCCCTAGCAGGCCACAGGGTCTGGAGCAACTGCCGAATTCACCGAGCCTCAGCTCCCGCCTGTACAATGAATGGCATGAGCACCCTCCTGGGGATCGTGTCGGTACTAAAGGCTGTCACGGATCAAAGCGCCCTTGTGCCCCTTGACTGGCCCATGGAGACACCCAGAAAGCACTGGGGGAACATGAAGAGAGATGTGCACGAGCGTCCAAGGCACCAATTCCCCAGTGTGTGAGCATTTCTCTCCGGGACAGTGCGGGCGGTGAACCAGAAAAGGCAGTGACCCAGCCACGTGGCTCAGTGGTTGAGCGTGGACCTATACACCAGGAGGACGTGGCTCGATTCTCAGTCAGGGCACATGCCCGGGTTTTGGGCTCCATCCCCAGGAGGGGGCGTGCAGGAGGCAGCTGGTCCATGATTCTCTCTCATCATTGATGTTTCTCTCTCTCTCTCTCTCTCTTTCTCCCTCTCCCTTCCTCTCTGAAATCAATAAAAATATATATATATATATATATATATATATATATATATATATATATATTTTTTTTTTTTTTTTTTTTTTTTTTTTTTTAAAAAGGCTGGTGGTTGTTAATTCCCATGAATAACCGCAGAGGGCGCCGGGGGAAGAAGATGGGCGGGCCGGCCCTGAAACACCTTCCCGTCCCGCTTTATCTCCTTTGCCGCGGTTTTATTGTCGTAAAATAAGTCCCTTCTAGCAGAGGGCACGCCCCGTCCACAGACCGTGCAGAGGCGGGAGACGCCAGCGGGAACTTCCGGGGCATCTGCCCTGGCCGCCCAGTCCAGGCGGGTCTGGGTTTACACATTAACACCGCCCTCTGATGTGTGGGTGCACGCAGACTGCCGCTGATTATTCGCTGGGGTTAGGTTGCCTTAGACTCCATCTATCCCCCAGCTCTCGTTGTTGCTATTGATTGATTTTTAAATTAGATGAAGGCAATCAGTAAATACCACCCAATCAAGTTCTAAAAACATACAGGAGATTAGACAATTTAGGGTAATCAATGGGAATATTCCTTGATTTGCTACCACTCAATTTTGGCCATAAATTACAACTATAACTTGCAAGTTAGTAAGCTATAAAGCAAGTGGATGTGACAAGAAAAACTATAAGAAATGAATTAAGGTTGCTGAGGAGGAGCCGCGGATTGTTGTCCCGTAATGAGGCGAAATCACTCTTCCTCCATATCTTGCATGTCTGGTTGGGCCCCATCACTACTGTTAGGTGAGGTACAAGAGACCTCAAGATGTGCTCGACTTTGATTGGGGGTGGGGGTGTGTGGGAAATGTGTGTGTAGAGGAGACAAAATATACCAGTCATCTTCCCTCTAACAGACAAGTTTGAACAATGAGTGGTCAACCCAGTTTTGTGGTTGCAAAGCAAAGGCATGTAATTTTAGGCTCGAAACCCCAACTGTTTGTTAAAACCCTCACCTACCTCACAGACACTTTCAAATGCTAATTTGAAAGTCACACTTCTGTACTGTTAATTCCCAAAACGTCTAAAATGTAGCCATAATGAAATGTAATTTTAGATCAGAACTTCATCCTCGTACAGGGCGGCAGCGGTGGGATGGTCCTGCCTGCCCCTCTTCTGTGTTTTTAAGAGAGGAACAGCCGGGTTAGGGATTTTCGTTTCCATTCTCCGGCCAACGGGCGTATGATTTTGACGCCCGTTGAATTTGCTTTCAAAAGTTCGTTCATTCATTCATTCATTCGTTGGTGGGCGCACGTGGACATTGAAAGAGAGACAGGCTGCTTCCGGTTTTCTCATCTTTCCTCTCACTGGTGCCCTCGGGAACTTGGTAAAAATGGGAAATGAATAATGAAGCTGTAGGCCGGCTGGTGAGGCTCGGTGGTTGAGCATCGACCTATGAACCAGGAGGTCACAGTTTGATTCCCGGTCAGGGCACATGCCCGGTTGCAGGCTTGATCCCCAGTGGGGGGCGTGCAGGAGGCAACCGGTCCATGATTCTCTCTCATCATGGATGTTTCTCTCTCTCCCTCTCCCTTCCTCTCTGAAATCAATAAAAATCCTATGTAATAAAGATGTAATATGCAAATGGTTGTTACGCCATGAAGCGTAATGACCCACCACGTAACAACCAGATCACAGATCAGCAGGAGGGTGGGGCAGCGAGCTACCAGCAGGTGGAGAGCTACTGGAGGGCGGCGGCAAGCTACTGGCAAGCTACTGGCGAGCTACTGGCACACAGATTCGTGCGCAGGGCTCCTAGTATATTTTAAAAAAACAACAATGAAGCTATAGACCTGGGTTTGTGCCGGCAAATAATCTGAGGACTTTTGGAGACATCGGGGTCCCTTTTCTCTTCCTGCCTCGGGAGGGGGGTGACTTATTGCGACAGACCCTCATCCTGGTGGGTCTGGGGACTGATTCAGGAAGCCACGTGCCCCTGCTGCTGAGGGTGCCAGAGGGACTGGGCCCCGGGTTCTGCCGCTGGGACGGCCTCGGGACTCCCAACAGAAAGACCCCTCGGAGGGCAGCGGCTTCTCTGGAAAGCAGTTGGCTGGGAGGGGAGGACAAGTTTCAAGCTAAAATGTTTCCTGGAAGACTGGGAACTTGACTTCTTTTTTTTTTCAATCCTCACCCCAGGAGTGAAGGTATTTTTCCACTGATTTTTAGAGAGAGTGGCAGGGAGAGGAAAGGGGAAGAGAGAGAAAGAGGAGAGAGAGAGAGAGACACATGGACGGGAGAGAGACGCATCGATTGGCTGCCTCCCACACTGGGGATGGAACCTGCAACCGAGGTGCATGCCCTTGACTGGAATCGAACCCGGGACCCTTTGGTCCACAGGCTGACGCTCAAACTGGCCAGGGCTGGGGACGTAATTTTTAAAAAAACAAACGATCCTGATCTGATTTTTAAGTGAATACACGCTGCCTATCGAAACTTCGGGAAAGTCAGAAAATTAAAATCCCATATAGTCCTACAACGCCAACCTACTACTGTCTCCATGTATCTCTCCCCCTCCCCCCGCCGGCCCCCTCTTGTTTCTTTCCAGCCTCCAGCCTCTGTGTGTCTGACTGGTGCCTGCTTTTCCGTTTAACCTTACAGAATAGACATTGTCTCACACCATTACATTTTCCAAATAGCCGACTCCACAGGTGTAGACTCCTGTGACCAGCAGCGGGTGGCGTCCTGGAGGCCTGGTCCGTGACAGCCAGTGGGGAGGTCCCAGCGCCGTGGCTGCTGCCTGGGCAGAGGCGGGAACTGGCTGAGAAACAGGCTCCCGCTGGATCGGCAGAGGCAGGACCCGGACCCAGCCGCTCAGGCTCTGGAGCTGGAACTCCAACCGGCCACTGTGGGACTTTTTTCTTTTTTTTAATATATATGTTTTTGTTGATTTCGGAGAGGAAGGGAGAGGGAGAGGGAGAGAGAAACATCAATGAGGAGGATCATTGATCGGCTGCCTCTTACATGCCCCCTACTGGGGGTGGAGCCCACAACCCGGGCATGTGCCCTGAGCGGGAATCGAACCCACCACCTTTTGGTGTATGGGACGATGCTCCAACCAACAGGGCCACCTGGTCAGGGCCTGCTGCATCCCCCACTGGTCCACGCAGGAGTATCTGTACCCCCACTGGCCCACACAGGAGTATCTGTACCCCCACTGGCCCACACAGGAGTATCTGTACCCTCACTGGCCCACACAGGAGTATCTGTACCCCCACTGGCCCACGCAGGAGTATCTGTACCCCCACTGGGCGAGCAGGAGTGGCTGCACCCCCACTGGCCCAGTAGTAGTGGCTGCACCCCCACTGCCCACGCAGGAGTGGCTGCACCCCCACTGCCCACGCAGGAGTGGCTGCACCCCCACTGGCCCAGTAGTAGTGGCTGCACCCCCACTGGCCCAGCAGGAGTGGCTGCACCCCCACTGGCCCAGTAGTAGTGGCTGCACCCCCACTGGCCCAGCAGGAGTGGCTGCACCCCCACTGCCCACGCAGGAGTATCTGCACCCCCACTGGCCCAGCAGGAGTAGCACCCAGGAAGCACTGGTTGCACGGATGACTGAAGAAGAAGGAAGCCGTTTCCAGGGTGACGCAGGGGGGAGACTGATGAGCCAGCAGGGGCAGGAGCCTGTGGATGGCAGGCAGGCAGGCTGGGAGGCCCCCAGGGCAGGGAAGAACTTCTCTTCTCCTCCTGCAGCAGAAGGGAGGGTGTCCGGACCGCAGACAGGCTCCCCTGGACCTGTGGGGGGACGGCGGGGGGATTCCTCCCACCTCCATCTCTTCTCTGACTTGCCGGTTCCAGCAGCGCATGTCTGCGTGCCGGCCCAGCTTCTAGAATGGCTGTCCTCTCTGAGCAGAACCAGAGCCACCGTCTCCTCCCAAGAAGGCGGGGGTGAAAGGTCAGAGGTCGGCTTGTCCGTATCTAATCCTGCCCTTTCCCAGGAGCGTCGGCAGCGACCCTAACCCCCTGCGCCTCAGCTCTTCCTACCTGGGAAGGGGGGAGATGGATGGTACCCACCCCGCGGGGCTGACGAGTGATGCCGGTTCGGCCAGCAGCAAGAGGCAGAGTTTACCGAGCACCTACTATGTGACAGGTGCACCCACAGCAAATCCTGTACGAGCCCTCGTTCGGGAACCGCCTCTGTGTGTCCCTACAGCTCCGCGCGGGGACCCCTGCTCTCCGCGTGTTTAGGTGAGAAAGCCGCGCACCAAGAGGCGAGGCGAGGCGCCAGGCGTGTGCCGCTGCCCGGGAGAGGGGCGGCGGTCCAGGCAGGGCGGCGTGTCTCTCACCGCCTGCCCCCACCCTCCCGGGGGGCTTCCCACACAGGATGGGGCAGGACTGCGTGCAAGCCCCATCTCACACCCTTCGCGGTCACGGCTTCCCCCGGATCCGTGCCCCGGGCTTGGTGAGCCCTCCCGACCACGTGCCGATGAAGACGACCGGCTTCCGAGGAAGAGGAGGCCAAGGCGGTGTGGCGGCCGCCCCCGCGGGCCCCTCCCCACGGTCCCCAGAGGTCCCGGGAGCGTTAGAGGGATTGCCTGGGAGGTGACCGGGAGACACGCGCCCCACTCTATCATGGTACGGCGCTGAAAGGGCAGACCGATTCATCACGGGAGCTTCTCAGAGCGCTTTGATTTGGCCGTTTAGCATGCCAGCGAGCTCATCTCCCTTAATGCGGCCCTGGTACCGGCGCCCTCCATCCATCAAGCGCTGCGCGAGGAAACGCCCGTGTTGCCTGCCGGGTCCCGCCGGAGACCATTAACCCGGCTCTTCTCCGGGGCCACGCGTCATCGCACGGATTACCTCATGGGCCCGGCGACCCCTCTCCCGGACGTGGTGGCGGGGCCGCCCAGTCATTTGTCCTCGCCCGGCCCGACAGACGGGCGGTTTGCATTAGTGAGCAGATGGCTCCTGGGTGGGACGCAGGCGGCGTCACCTCCGCGTGCCACCTCTCCCTCCTTCCAGTGCCCCAGGTTTCCAAGGGACACGGACGGAGCAGTGCCCCCCAGAGCGGTCCTCACCCGCCTCGCCAGGGCACCCCCCCTTCAGTGATCCTCTTCATGGGTGTTTGCTTGCCACTGGCCACACCTGCTAAGGGGGTGCTCTCTCCTGCCATCCTCACAGGAACCCCGCGCAGCAAATGCCACCTGCTTCCCACTTTACAGATGAGGCACCTGAGGTCACACGATGGAGCGAGCTCACCAGGTCTGTCTGCGTCTGACGCCGCGCGCGCTGAGCAGCCGTAGAGGATGCGTCCTACACCAGGGCCGCCGCACCCCACAGAGGAGCCGGGCCCGGAGCCTGAGGCCTTTGCCTCGGAAATCTGAGTTAAATTTAAATCACGAGCACCTCAACCGCCCACGTGGGCACAGACCTGAGGGAGCCCTGCTGGGGGGTAACGCCAGAGTCGCGCAGCCCCTGTGCCCTCTGGGATGCCAGCCCTGGTCCGCGGGAGGGCGGGAGGGCCTTGGGACTATGGCCTGGGCCCCGGGCAGTCGCTCTGACAGAGGGCAGCAGCCGGGCCGCGGCATGCCGAGCCCACGGACGTGCCACCGGCCGCAAGCCCGGACAGCCCTGCCCTCCTGCCCTGCAACTCGCGGGGCCTGCCAGAAGCGCAGGAAGCTGGGTGTTCACCCCGTTCCTAAGGCTGGACTGGACTGAGCTAGAGGAGGGGGTGACCGTGGTTCCCTTGCCTACATCTTGGCCCTCGCAGGCTCCATTCTTGGGGAGCAATGGGGTCTTGGGAAACACGAGGAGAGGCAGGCAGGCCAATGCTGTGAGTCCCCTCTGAGGGCAGAAGACGGATGAGCCAGCTCTGAGCAGTCGGGCAGAGAGGGCCAACCGCCCCGTCCTCCACCTGTTAGCGCCCCACGGCCAGGACCGCCACACTCAGTCCACAGGGCTAATGCCATCGCCAACCTGGGCACCGCGCGTCTCATCACGCTGAAACGTACAGTTATCATCTCAGGCCCTTCCCAGGAATCCGGACCTTCGGGCCAGCGGGGAGGGCACTGCCAGGCCCGCCCCCCTCCCCACACCCCAGAACTGCAAAATGTCAGAGCGGGGAGTTCTCAGAGAGAGGGCCGTTCGGGGCCACACCCCCAGGGCTGCACAGGTAGCCACTGCGGGAGACGGGACCAGGCCAGAGCTCTGGACACAGCAGAGCTGGGAAGACCTCAGAGAAAGCCCATTACACAGGCAGAAAAACTGAGGCCCACCGAGGGGAGGAAACGCACCAGGCTCCAACAGACAAATGCAGAGTGTCAGGCAGAACAAGGACTCGGGCCGAAATGAGACTGTGTGCGCCCTAAGGTGCTGGCCCTCCTCCCTGCCCAGCGTCCTGTGAGGACAGAGCCAGACCTGGCACGGGACCGAGGCTCAGTGAATACGGCTCGGGGATGATTGAGAGCCGAGAGATCCTGCCTTGGCACCTTGTAGGTCGGCTTCCATTTACCACTGGAAGGCTTCTGAGCTATCAACAGTTCGCCCCAAATTCCTGAGCAATGCCTTTGGGTGCCAAGTTCGACGTGCCCTCTCCCAATGTCATGAGCGTGGAGTAAACAGAAAGCAGCTCAAGGTGAGTCACTCATTAATCAAAACCAAAACAGGCCCCGATCAAGCACACATCAGCACAAACCCTGAAAGAGGAAAGTGGGGGGAAGGGTTGCCCAATCTTTGTATTTAATATTAACCACATCATGTTTTCCCCTTGGAGTTCTGAGAAAGCTTGCTCTCCACCCCCCGGGTTTGCATGAACTCCATCCAAAGTCAATCTCCCTCGGAAACATGGGTGCCTGCTTCCTGGGTGCCAAGGGGAGGGGAGGGCACGCTGGGCAGGTGCCCAGCGGCAGGTGCTCCGCGGGGCCTAGAAGGCCCTTGTCCTCAGCCTCGCGTCCAGCATCGCCCGATGGATACGGAGAGGATGCAGGTGACCGGCGTGAGGACCGACCTCAAGGGGTGCACACACCATTGGGGTAGGAGTGACAAGTGGCTTTGACCCATCGGGGGCGCACACGGTCATTTTCTGGGATGCGATGAGGGAGCGTGAGTTTCATGCAGTTGTAGACTCTACTCGATTACAGTCCCGGTTTTCCTCCTGTGCTCCTCACACGCGTCCCACGATGGAGACAGATCAATGCGCACCCTCCCATTCTACCAATGGGCACACTGAGGCCCCGAGTGTGAAGGACGCCCAGTGCTGGGCCCTTTCCACGCCCCACATCACCTGCTACGCGGGGGGGCCCCTGCTTCTAGGGGTGGATGTCACTTCATGACTGAGCCTCCCTCCTTCCTTCCTCCCTTCTTTCCTCCCTTCCTCCCTTCCTTCTTCCCTTCCTTCCTTCCTTCCTTCTTCCCTTCCTTCCTTCCTCCCTTCCTTCCTCCCTTCCTTCTTCCCTTCCTTCCTCCCTTCCTTCCTTCCTTCTTCCCTCCCTTCCTTCCACCCTTCTTCCCTCCCTTCCTTCCACCCTTCTTCCTTCCTTCCTCCCTTCCTCACTTCCTTCCTCCCTTCCTTCCTCCCTTCCTCCCTTCCTTCCTTCCTCCCTTCCTTCCTTCTTCCCTTCCTTCCTTCCTTCCTCCCTTCCTTCCTCCCTTCCTTCCTCCCTTCCTCCCTTCCTTCCTTCCTTCTTCCCTTCCTTCCTTTCTTCTTCCCTTCCTACCGTCTTCCCTTCCTTCCTTTCCTCCTTCTCCCCTTCCTTCCTTCCCTCCTTCCTTCCCTCCTTCCTTCCTTCCCCTTCCTTCCTTCCACCCATCATCCATGCATTCATTCAATGAACATTGTTGATTGCCTGCTATGTGCCAGGCACTGTGTTAGGTTCTAACAGCCCGGATCCCTCCCTTGCTGGCGTGAACCCTCTTGCGGGAAAGACCAGCAGGAATCGAATAATCACACACATAAATGTGAAACTGCAACCGGGACCAGGGGACCGTGAGGGGCTGGGGGGAAAGGGGAGTTCCATGTGGCACAGCATCCTCCTTTGTCAAATGGGGTCTCCTTGCTTGCCCTGCCCCCTTCTGCACCTGTCAGTGGGATGTTAGCAGGGAACAGATTTCCCAAACATGAAAGCAATTCTCCCAACGCTGGGCTTACCCTGACAGCGATAGGCACTCAATAAATGTTTGTAGCATTGAATTGCTGAATTGAATTATTCTACAAAAATAAAGCAAGGATTAGCAAGAATCCCCGGCACCAACCCAGTGTTCATTCAATTTTCCTGTTGCTGCTGACAAGCCACGGGCTGGGTTTGCCAGATCTGAATGAAGACCATCAGAAAGACCGCCGTCTAGGGGTTCCCTGAAACATCAGAGCGGAGGGACTCGGAGTCATCTGGGTCGTACCTGCCAGCAACCTCCCAGAATGGGAAACTGAGGCCCAAGGAGGGAAAGGTTATTCAAGGTCATGCACAGGGAGAGGGGCAGGACCAGGCTTCCTGGGTCCCAGGACAATGGACTAGAGGCTAGACCAGGGGTGGGCAAACTTTTTGACTCGAGGGCCACAGTGGGTTCTTAAACTGGACCGGAGGGCCGGAACAAAAGCATGGATGGAGTGTTTGTGTGAACTCATATAAATTCAAAGTAAAGGAGCGGAGGGGAGAGCAAGAGAACCCTCCGCTCTTTCGGCTCCGCGGGCCGGATAGAACAGCCAAACGGGCCGGATCCGGCCCGCGGGCCGTAGTTTGCCCACGGCTGGGCTAGACTAATAGGAAACGAACACGTCACGGGTGCCTGGAAGCAAGGGCTGTTATCCCATCTGTGGAAAGTCCCGACGTTAGAAATGGCCTCCATGTATTAACTGATGTTCTACGTGGGGTGAGTCCTCATGTTCCAGGGTCCTTTCTCCACAGGCCACAGCGAAGAGTAGATGCCGGGGTTCTTGTTCCGGCATTAAGAAGGGTTCAGCAATCTGGAGAAAGCCTGTGTGTAGATTAAGTAGGAGTCCAGAGATGAAAGATAATTTTGAAAGGCATTGGGGGTCAGAGGAACCTGGCTGAAGAAAACCAAGTTCTCCTTTTCTCAGGACCCCTTGCTTTTTATTAACACAAATTGTCCTAAGGCAAGATGGAGATACACTTCAAAGGGAAGGGTTTACAGAAGCATTGTCCGATTGGGGAATAGCCTATGGCTATTCAGGTGTTTGGCCAACAGGAGGTGATAACATGAAGATTAAGATGTCCTGAGCTGTCTGGCAGCAAACAATCAATTTAATGCATCTTTTTCAGATTTGGGGAAATGCCTTTAGCCATTCCCAACAGGCGATAACATGTGTGACTCAGCCCTTGTTTGAGTCCCCAAGTTCCATCAACCTTTTGATGAAACTCCTGCAATTATGACATGCTGGAACTGGCTTCCGGCAAGTAGATCTCTACATAGGTCTGATAGGCATTGACTGTGCTCGCTGTTTTCTGTTCTGATAACAGCACCCAGACTCCTCTTTGGGGAGCATCCTTGCCCCTCCCACGCTCCGTCTAGGAGGCGTAGGTAGGGTTGAACCTATCTGCTTCCAGGGAAGGTTAGCACAGGTCTCAGGTTTAGCAAATCAGCATATTCCATCTCCCTGGCCACCGTGATTGGTTCAGGGAAGGACATGTGACTCAAGGTGCTCCAATCAGAGTCAGCCCTGAGATATTGGCTGGACCTGTTGGGAAAGAGGCACTGTTGGTTTTGCTAAGCAAGTAAGATGTGATCCTGGAGCTTCTGGCTTCCATGCTGCATCAAAGCCAGGGAGCCTTTCTGCTCATGAATCAACACAATGGGAGGGAAGGGCAAGGGGTGAGGAAAAACTGGGTCTCCGTGATATATTTGGGCTCCTGGATGCAGCCATTCCTGAAGCTGTAGTCGCTGCACTTTTTAGTTATGGGAGGTAATGAACTCACTGTAACTGGTTAACCCAACATGGCAGGGGCAGCCACCAGAGATTTGTGGAGTTTTTCTAGGAAGCAATTGCCCAATCGGGGACTCTATGTCTCAATGTCCCTTACAAGGGCCATGGAACAGAGTTCTGGCTGATGAAACTCGAGGCAGAAGCGAAGGACGCCACTGCCACAGAAACTCTCACCAGCGGTCGCCAACCTTTCGGACTTCCCCGATCACCGGTGGTCCGCGAACCACCGGTTGGTGACCGCTGCTTCATGCCATCTTTCACACTTTTTTTTTCCATCCCCTGGCGGAGGGTCAAGGTCAAAACCCTCAACATGACTTTGGGAGACATATATTGAAAATGGCATCAGGCAGGGTCCCTGAATGGTGATAGGGAGGTGGGTACACCCTCCCCCACCGCCCCTTGGACTGGGATGAATGACAAGGTACCTTCTATTGTGTTAAGCCATCAACATTCCTGGGCTTCTTGATAGGAACAGCTATCATCATCTTCATTCACTCACCTGGCGTCTCCATCCGGGTTCTTCGTCATAAACCACAGAAACCAACTCTGAGAAGCTTAAACCGAGAAGGGGTGTATTGAAAAGATGGCAAGCTGCTCACAGACACGCCCTCCGAGCACGAGAACCAGGCATGGGCACTCTGCTACCCAGAACCATGCCCCAAGTTCACGCCACAGAGCTGGCATCCAAGGGACACTCCTGGGTGGCAAGGTCTCACCTTGCCTGTCGACATTGCCGATGCTGGACCCTGGTGCGGCCCCTCGGAATGGGGTGTAGCTGCCACCACCAGCCACGATCTTTTTCAGAATGGATTCTGAGAAGTCCCTGCTGCTCCATGTCTGATGGGAAGTCTAGGGCAGGTAGGTCTGATTGGTGGACCTAGGTCATGTGACCATGCTCTAGCTGCAAACGAGGCGGAGAAAGGGAATAGACAGATGTCCCTTTCCCATGACTCTGCTTCTAGAGGCAGGGAATTCTCCAGATGTGGGAAGGGCGTCCAATCCAGACAGCCGCGAGGATCTGATAGACAGATGCTAGAGCCAGCTTGAAATGGGCTTCAGCCACTGTACGAACGCCAGGATCCCTTGTCTTTTGGCTCCTGGTTCGGCTCAACCAATGGGAGGCGCTAACAGATCTGCCCCCCAGAGTGGCCACGACTGACAGCTCCCTCCACCGCCCCGCCCCTCCAAGGTCACAGTGGATATCAGGGTGCCCTCTCTACACAGCCCTCTGTCTCCAAGGGTTAGTCATTGCTCCCAGCCTATGGTGCTTGGGCCTAGAGCAGGGGTCCTCAAATTTTTTAAGCAGGGGGCCAGGTCACTGTCCCTCAGACCGTTGGAGGGCCAGACTATAGTTTTAAAAAAAAAAACTATGAACAAATTCCTATGCGCACTGCGGGCCCGGGACGAGTCGGCTGCTAAGCAGGACAGGCAGCGGCACCTGGCGGGCCGGATAAATGTCCTCGGCGGGCCGCATGTGGCCCACGGGCTGTAGTTTGGGGACCCCTGGGGCCCTAGAGGTTGTGTGGCCACATCCTGATGGGTGTCCGATATCCCGCCCTTGCCTTGTAGAAGGTCCCAGTGTCCAGCTTTCCTCAAATCCCCTGCGGGAGGGCACCACCTCTTTCCAGCCAAGACTCCATTGATACGAAGACACGCTGGTTCCACTAACGACCACCCGCTTCGTGGCTTTGCGAGGACGTAGCCTATTGACATTTGCATCATCTTGTGTTTTCGTTGTTTTCGGAAAGTCAAACACGCCCACCCCAGAATGCACGTGGGGTTCTGCAGGCCCCTGGGGCACGTGGTAATCTTGTCCCCGCGCTCCTGTGACTTCTGGGCCCTGTCCAGCTGGCCTCGGACCTGTCGTTGTCGGGGGAAACGCCATAAGCCAGGGAGTTCCTGGCTGAGGGGAGACGTCATGGAAACGGCTCCTCCGGGGGCTCAGAACTAGTCAGAATGCCAAACCCGGAAAGGCACCGGATGGCGAGCGGGTCTGGGCTGACCTGTGCTTGGGTTTGGGAAGGGCTTTATGATGAACTTGGGGCCGCAGACACCTGGACACCCACAAAGAAGGGGCCACCCTCATCTGACCCTCATGTAACCAGTTGCAAATGGCCCAGGCTGAGACGAGCCAGAGGCAGCCTCACCGGTCCCACCCCGGTCCCCCGCAGCAGTTCAGCAGCACGGGACCCTCTCTGCAGAGTCCACGTGGCCCAGGACCCCAGGCTGAGCAGGGTGGGTGGTGGAGAGCACAGCCTGGGACCGCTCCCTACCTCCCGCCCCGGTCAGGGAGTAGGGGCTGCGCACGTGTGCCCAAATCCACGCGCTCCTATTTGTCGGCCTATTTCTTTAAAAATGTTTTTATTGATTTCGGAGAGAGAAGGAGGCATAGAAACATCAGTGGTGAGAGAGAAACATTGATGGGCTGCCTCCTTGCAAGCCCCCTACTGGGGATCAGGCCCACAGCCCAGTCAGGTGCCCTGACCGGGACTCAAACCAGCGACCTCTTGGTTCATGGGTCAACGCTCAACGACTGAGCCATGCCAGCCGGGCTGTCAGCCTGTCTTTAGACGACAAATATCCCTGCTCTGGACTTAGACGAGTGGCGCATGAGGCCAGAACTTCCGCCCCAGAAAAGGCTGTTTTCCTTCCCACCACAGCTCCCGCTCTGCCCATATTTGCTCCCCTGATGGGGAGGAGGGGGAAGGCTGATTGGGGACCACTAACTCCCAGACAGAGCTCATGTCAACTAAGCAAAGTGAGGGCTAGACCTGAGATGGAAACAATCTGAGAGAGAGAGAGAGAGAGAGAGAGAGAGAGAGGTTTTCCTTTTGATGAAAGGCTGCCCCGAGGTCCTGGCGCCATTCGCGGCCTGGTCGCCCTGCTTGGCATTGCTGCCATGCCTGTCTTCCGGTGGGTGGTGGTGAGTGAACTGAGCAAGGGATGCCTGGCTCCAATTCACCCCTTTCACTGGGTCCGTGGCCTCCTCCTGAGCCACCCGAGCAGCAGAGCTGCTAGAAGCACAGTGGGGGAATACATCCCCTTCTTCATTCTTGGAAAGGATGGGACTCACCCCCCAGCACACCCAGGCCACCTGGGCCCTTGGACGTGGCCTTTTCCTTCACCGTCCCTCCCCGCAGAGCGGCGTCGGCACCGGTGAGGCCTCGGAACGCGACTCCATAAATTCTCTTTTCATGGGAGGCCCAGCAGATAATAATTTAAAGAACTAGTCACCGCTTGCAATTAAGCACAGAGAAAATAGATCAGGCCCATAATTTATGTCTGTGCAAGGTTAGGCTGGATCCGTAATTAATGTTTGCTCCCTTTAATGGAATACTCCAAAGGTCTGCACTTCTGTCCTTCACCGAGGTAATTTTTCAATTGATTAGTAAAATAATACTTGAAAAGTAAATCCACCTGCTTCTTGCCCGAAATGTCCCAGGCAACCGGACGCGGGTGGAGACGCTAAAAAAAATACCACTCGGGTCCAGCAGAGCCCGGGCCGCACCATCAGCATGCAGAGCGTCCGAGGAGGCGCAGGAATAGCAATCAGAGCGGCGCGGTGACGAATCCCTGGACGCCCCGCCGCTGAGCCTCTGCGGCCATCGGCCCGCTCCCGCCTGCGCTGCCGGGCCGGGCGGGTGTGAAGGAGGGGGCCGGGGACCCACGCATTCTGGTTTGTGCAGCCCGGGGCCACGCAGGCGCAGAGCTGGGCTGGAATGTCCTCGGGGAAGGCGCAGGCCCAGCCGGACGCAGAGCCCAGTTGGAGGTCACTGGGGCCGGCGGGGAGGGGGACGGGCCAGAGCAGCCGGCAGAGGCCTGAGCACCGACCGGAGGCTGTTCCCAGATACTCTCATTGGCCCGGGATGACCGGTCCCCGTGAACAGCTACTTAAAACGGGAGTGGACATTTCCTAGGAGTCCTCGCACGAAAGGTGTGACCGGGCCTTACCTTGCAAACCAAGACCAAAAACGATGAACCTGACTTCGCTGTATGTTCTGTGACATGAAATAGAGGTGATACGTAACAGTGTTTATGCCTAGAATAACGAAACACTTGAGTAGTGATTGGAGGGCTCCTTCTGAGTTAAAATTGTTGAATAGCCTGGCCGGCGTGGCTCAGGGGCTGAGCGTCGACCTATGAACCAGGAGGTCACAGTTCGATTCCCGGTCAAGGGCGCATGTCCAGGTTGCAGGCTCGATCCCTAGTGTGGGGCGTGCAGGAGGCAGCCAGTGATTGATTCTCTCTCATCATTGATGTGTCTATCTCTCTCTCTCCCTCTCCCTTCCACTCTTAAATAAATAAAAAATATAGATATTAAAAGAATTACAAGTAAATCCAATTCAAATCTCGGTTCCTCGGTCACTCCAGTCCCATGTCAAGTGTTCAAAAGCCACCCGTGGCGAGTGGCTGCCGTATCGGGTGGCCCAGTGTCAGAGATCATACCCATCACCAGCCAGCACGGTTCTAAACCGCCCCCCGGCCCCCTCTGGCCCCGCCACGGTGCCCGACTGTCCCTTTCCACCAAGCAGCCGGCCTGCTGCGGGCGCCTGAGCTGCCAGGGCACCGTGACCCGGGCCGGGCCGCCTCCCCCCTCCGCCAGGCCTCCCGCCTGCTTCCACGGGAGGCTGATCCGTGTCTGCGGCTCCCTTTCTTCACCGGAACAATGAGGCGCAGCCTGGGAAGTGGCCGGATCGCTTTCCCCAGCTCCTCCTCTACGACGCCCCTAATCGGGGGAAATGCTGGAGGATTTCAGATGAATATAATCACGCGGTTCTCCGCCTGGAGCAGTGGTCGGCAAACTGCGGCTCGCGAGCCACATGCGGCTCACGAGCCGCAGTTTGCCGCTCTGTTGACTAATGAGTTTGCCGACCACTGGCCTGGAGTCCTGTGCCTCCTTCGCGGGTGCAGACAGCCCCTCTCTCTGGCTCCCTCCTCTCGGAGAGGCACTTTGCCGCTTTGAAAAGTGAAATTCCATGGACCCCGTAGGGCGGTCCTTCCCCCCATGCGGGAGACGAGCCACGTTGAAAGGGCACCCAGGCCCAGCTCCCCGCCCCGGCTCCTCCTCGGGGTGGGCGTGATGCTACAGGAAGCCACGGAGTTGGAAGCTGAGCCACTGGCCCCACGGCTCCCCAGAGCATCCTCACCCTCCTGTGACCCAGACCTGCAGCCGGCCCCGCCCCATCTGGACAAAGACCTGCCAGGCCTCTGCCCCTGCCAACCTCACTTGGCGTCCCCCTCTCCTTTCTCAGCACCTCCTACTGCAGAGCCACCCCTGGAACCTCCATTAGGGCCCCCTCCCGTCCAACCCCAAAGCCGCGCCCCCCCATGGACCCTCCGTCACGTTATTGTGGAGACAGCACAGGCTGAGCCGTCACACTGACTTGAGCTCAAATCCCAGCTCTCCCACTCACCAGCTGTGTGGCCTCTGGCAAATTAATCACCCTCTCTGAGCCTTCACTCACCTGCCTCGGACAAGGAGCTGCTAACCACCATGTATGGCAGCTCCTGTTCACACAGTGGGACGCCACCCCCTGGCCCGGAGGGACTGGTCCAGAAGTGGGCACACAACCCCTTTGCACTTGGAACAAGAGAGCCTCGTGCGGCTGGGAGGTGTCCCCGGGGCCGCAGCTCTGCCTCCCCAGACGGATGAAGCCGGCAGGAAAGGACAGCAAGAAGGAAGCCGTGACGCACAGCGAACCGGACACACGGCAAAGCCAGGTGTCCGCCCATCAGAGGCAGGGCCGACGGTCCTGTGCACTCCTGTCCACCCAGATCCTAGCGGGCGCCCAGCGTGTACTGGGCGCCCAACAGGTGTGCGATGCATCGTTGGAATAACGGGAGGCAGACGGCGTGAGCCCCGGTCCAACCATCCGGAGGCCCAGGCATGCTCTGTGCTTCCGTGTACCTGTCCAGTCTTCCTCAGACTCAGCCCCTCCGAGCTGACGCTGGTTTCACTTCAGTTCCTGCCACTTGCAACCCAAGAGCGCTAATGAATTATGGTTCCTTGTTTCATTCACTCATTCATCCGCTCCTTCATTCAGCTCATCATTATCGAGGCTGGTGAAGCTGAACTTACCCCATTGAATCAGAAATGGAAAACCACATTCAGGCCCGTCCGGTGTGGCTCAGCGGTTAAGCGTCAATCGAGCAACCAAGAGGTCATGGTTCGATTCCCCATCAGGCACATGCCCGGGTTGTGGGTTCGATCCCCAGTGCGGGGCTTGCAGGAGGCAGCTGATCCATCAGCAATGTTTCGATCTCTCTATCCCTTCCCCTTCCTCTCTCTAAAAAAATAAAAGAAAAATCAATACAAGACTTATTTTTTATATATAAAAAAAAGTTCTTTCTTTTCAGAACTGTTTTGTTCTTGGCAGATGGCCTCAGAGGTCACAAATCAGATGCCTTCCTTGCCCTGGGAGGGGAGGAGGCAGACAAGAAACAACTAAACAACAGCAACAGAACAGAGTCCTCCTGCAGGGTCGAGGGGGGGCCCAGGGGGCCAGGGGAGGAGGCTGCACGGAGGAGGGGCATTCAACCAAGACCTGGAATCGGAGAGGCAGTGAGGGGGTGGGGCCAGCGGGGCAGGGCACAGCCTGGTGGGCCACACTCAGGGGCTGTGCATTTTCTCTTCTGCCTGTGCCCTTCAAGGAAACAGACTGTCGCTAAAGTTCTGTAAGAACCCGCCTTTGCTGGAAAGGGATGGACAGACAGACGGGCCGTCACCTGCTTCTGTACAGCCCACCCGCTCCCCGCGCTGAGAACCACATTGCTTTTTTTTTTTTAAGGCAAAAAAATTTTTTTAATTTTTTTTTTTAATATATATATATTGATTGATTTCAGAGAGGAAAGGAGAGGAAGAGAGAGAGACAGAAACATCCATGATGAGAGAGAATCATGGATCGGCTGCCTCCTGCACGCCCCACACTGGGGATGGAGCCCGCAACCCGGGCCTGTGCCCTGACCAGGAATCGAACCGTGACCTCCTGGTTCATAGGTCGATGCTCAACCACAGAGCCATGCCGACCGGGCTTAAACCTTTACTGTTGAGAGTATTACCGATGTCCCCCCTTTTTCCCCCCATTGCCCCCTTTACCCCATTCCCACCTCGCCCCGGGCCTTCAGCACCCTATTGTTCTTCACTTTGCCTTTTTTTTTTAAATATATTTTATTGATATTTTACAGAGAGGAAGGGAGAGGGATAGAGAGTTAGAAACATCGATGAGAGAGAAACATCGATCAGCTGCCTCCTGCACACCCCCTACTGGGGACGTGCCCACAACCAAGGTACATGCCCTTGACCGGAATCGAACCTGGGACCTTTCAGTCCGCAGGCCGTCGCTCTATCCACTGAGCCAAACCGGTTTCAGCTTCACTTTGCCTTTTTAATGGTCCTTGTCTAAGTGCCTATATAACATCCTTGATTTTGACCCCTGACCTGCCAAGCCCAAACCGTGTACTCTCTGCTCTTTACAGAAAAAGGTTTCTGCTCCCCGCCTCAGAGGACGCCAAGCGAGCCGATGTGTTCAGCATCACCGGGGCGGGGGGGGGGGGGGGGGGGGAGGGGCGGGGGGGAGCCGTTCTTCTTTCTTAGGAGGAAACCAGCAGAACAGCTGAGCGGTATTTGTTAAAAACGAAAGACACCCACCTCAACTTTCCATTCTGTCTCACGGGCCCAGGGGGAGACTTGGGGGGCGCCCTCCCCACTTCCTCCCGTGTCTCCCCACAACTCCTCCGCGGCCCGTCTCCCAGCTCCTGGAAACCCAGTTTCCTGGTTAAGGCCGCGCCGATGGAAAGCCCGCCGCGCCGGCCGCGGCCTCCAAGATCTATTTTTGTCCCAACGGTTTGTAATGCTTAAACCGCAACAACTTAAACAGGCCATCCGCAATAATGCGTCTTCGATAAACTGAAATATTAACCAATCATATGTAATGGCTCCTTCCTAACAAACGCCCAGCCCGGGGTCCTCGGGGCGTCGTAGACAGGGAAAACCGTATCGACGGCCCGGCCGGCCTTCCCGTGCCTCTGCGCGGGG
Organism: Plecotus auritus; assembly: GCF_963455305.1. NCBI lineage: Eukaryota > Metazoa > Chordata > Mammalia > Chiroptera > Vespertilionidae > Plecotus > Plecotus auritus. The sequence goes on from NC_137785.1 coordinate 58,814,230, forward strand.
ATGAAAGCGCCTCGGAAAATTCTCATTATGGCTCCCCGACATTAATTTGAGCATTTTTATCTGTGTGTCCTATTAAGCACTTTAAGTGCTTTTTGATAATTGTGCTTTGTAGTTTTTACAGCACTTCAGCCTATTCCCAGTTCAATTTCCTCTTTTATCCGATGTTTGAAATATTGATTTCTGACAGATAAAAGCAAACCTTATAATCTCAGCCGCGCGTAATAAGTGAGTGGGACGCGGCTCCGGGACGCACCGGGGGAATGGCCATATTTGAAACCGTCTTTGTTTTATCACATTTCGTCAACAGGATTTACTCACCGCTCGCGGATATTTATGTAAAGAGCCGGGCGGCCGGCGGGGGCCGCGGGATTGCCAATTTCGGCTCCACGCTCTGCATTTAGTGAGATGAAAGGCCCTCCCCGCAGGCCCGATGATTGCAGAGGCTTAAACTGCTGTCAGCCGGCCACGGGTAACAGTGATTTATCTCCTCCGCATCGCGCCCTGTCGTGGCCGCAAACCTCCCCTCCACGTCTGCATGGGAAACTGACAGCCCGTCAGGGTGCTGGGGGCCCCCCTCGGGCTCGCCGGCCCCTGGAGCCCCTCACGCTGGGGGACGCGGGGAGCGGGTTCTTCCTTAAGCTGGAAGTGACCCGGGAGATCCCACGGTCTGCTCCCCGCAAAACACAGCGGGCAGAGGACACACCTTGGGTCCCTCAGGTGAGTGGCTCCCACCAACTCACTCAGCTCAACTGTTGAGTACAGAGCCGTGTCCTGGCGCTGGGGGTACAGAGATGACGGAGGAAGGCTCCTGTGACACTCACATTCCAGAGGGATGGCTCTCACCCATCAGGGTGCTGCGGTCTCACCCTCTCAGGGGCATTTTTTTGTTGTTGTTTAAATATATTTTTATTGAATTCAGAGAAGAAGGAAAGGGAGAGAGAGAGAGAAACGTCCATGATGAGAGAGAATTATGGATCGGCGGCCTCCTGCACGCCCCCCACACCGGGGATCAAGCCCGCAACCCGGGCACGTGCCCTGACCGGGAATCAAACCGTGACCTCCTGGTTCCTAGGTGGACGCTCAACCCCTGAGCCACACCGGCCGGGCCTCAGGGATCCCCTTTGAAATTCCAAGCATGTCCGTTCCCAGACTCCCGGACCATTCACGGCGGGGGGTGAGGGTGGGGGTGCCAGCAGGGGCTGCTGCCACGGCAACCATCAGTGCGTGGCAACATCATTGACCAGGTGCCCGGGATCCCCGGCCGCAGTGGTTTCCCCAAAGGAAACTGGCCTTGGTTTCCCCGGAGGGTTTTGGGGGGAAATCCTAGGACTCTGGCTCCTGGATTCCCCACATGCAGAGCTGTTTCTGCATCTCCCTGGCCAAAATTTAAAAAAAGGCAGAATGTGGAGAAACTTCACTGAATCCTAAGGAAATCTGGCTCCACACCAACGCCATCGATGCATTGCCCACGCCTGCTGATCTCACCACCTCCCAATTCCCCTTCGCAACTACCATAATCAAGCGATTATCGATCCTGCTATCCGTCGCCTGCCCCGCGCGAGGGTGCAGGCTCACCATTCTAGCGTTGGTGGGACGCTCCGTTGGCATCTAACCACTTCCACCTTCAAAGAAACCGTCTGCAGGAGGCGGCGTCCCACCCCTGCTGGCTTCATCACAGCGCTCTGCGTGCTGTCTGCGTCCTGCAAATAGACACCCCGCTGCGGGGCGGGGTGGGGGGGAGCAGAGAGATGCTTCTCAGGGCGATGGCACCCCCGCGCCCACACGACAGGGTGGCGGCTCCCCCACCTCGGGCTCCTGCATCTGGCTCTGCTGGAATGTGGAGGATGCTTCTGCGACTGTGCCAGGGCTGGCGTGGGCCACCGGCGTCACTGACAGCCACAGAGTCCTCCGGATACCTTTTCCATCCATTTTTAGAGAGAGTTGAAGGGAGGGAGGGAGGGAGAGAGAGAGAAACATCGATGTGAGAGCGACACATGGACTGATTGCCTCCCGTACACACCCTGACCACAGGGGCACCCTCCTCCCCCTCCTCCACTCTCCTTTCAAACCCCCTCCGTCCTTGCCGGCCCGAATCCACCCTTCACTGCTGAGGGGTCGGGGCCGCTGGTGATCACGCCTTCCTCACACCGGGGTTGTGCACGTGTCCACGCACAGGTACAGCGTGTCAAGGTCTTTTTTTTTTAATATATTTTATTGATATTTTACAGAGAGAAAGGGAGAGGGATAGAGAGCTAGAAACATCGATCAGCTGCCTCCTGCACACCTCCCACTGGGGATGTGCCCACAACCCAGGTACATGCCCTTGACCGGAATCAAACCCGGGACCCTTCAGTCCGCAGGCCGACGCTCTATCCACTGAGCCAAACCGGTTTCGGCTGTCAAGGTCTTGTAACCTGATTTTCACATCCCCACGTCACATTTAAACACATGGCCTCCAGCTGTAAGGACTAACGTGTTGTCTGCCTGCTCCCTTTACCTCCGGTGGTGTCCGTGCTCCTCGGCTTTGTTGGATGGGTTAGCTCCTTATTCTGACGGTGGTGTGCACGCCTTTCTTCTTTCACATGCCGGCTCGCTTTGGACTGGATGTCGAACGCGGTGCACGTCACGGTATTGTAGGCTGGATGTTCTGTGTCCTGCACACACCTTGGCGCCAAGTAACGTGGGAACAGTGGAATGCATTTGGGTCTTGCCTTGAAGGCGTCTCGGGCGGGACCGGAGCCACGGGCAGTCCAGGGTGAGTCGGGAGTCTTCTGCGTCTTCTACCCCACGGCCCGCGAGTGGCGGTGCGCCCTCCTGGCGGGTGGGAGGCAGCGGGCACTGTCCCCAGCCCGGGGGGACCACGGAGTCCTGTTCCCCGCATCCTTCCGGAAGCTGCTGTCTCCCCCGTGGCCAGTTTCCTCAGACACCTGAGCTAATCAGCTCTGCGCTGAATATTTGAGGGGGGTCCCTCGTATAGATCTCAGGGTGCTTCCTGTAGATCTCTCTCTCCAGGGCTCTGTTCTCAAAACTCTAACTGCCTTTGCCCAACTGGTGAGGCTCAGGGGTGGAGCGTTGACCTATGAACCAGGAGGTCACGGTTCGATTCCCGGTCAGGGCACATGCCCGGGTTGCGGGCTCGATCCGCATTGGGTGGAGTTCAGGAGGCAAGTGATCCATGATTCTCTCTCATCACTGATGTTTCTCTCTCTCTCTCTCTCTCTCTCTCTCTCTCTCTCTCTCTCTTTCTCTCTCTCTCTCTCTCTCTCTTTCTCTTGCCTTTGATGTTTCTCTCTCTCTCTCTCTCTCTTTCTCTTGCCTTTGATGTTTCTCTCTCTCTCTCTCTCTCTCTCCTTCTCCCTTCCTCTCTGAAATCAATAAAAATATTTAAAAAACTAAAAAAAAAAAAAAAAATCTCTAACTGCCTTTGTCTTCCCAGACTCTCAGCTCTGGGGTCCACCTGACTTCTCTGTCCTGTGCCAGTGCCTTCTCTCTCTCTCTCTCTCTCTCTCTCTCTCTCTCTCTCTCTCTCTCTCTCTCTCTCGGTGTAGTGAGCTGGGGCAATCGCAGGACGCACCTCATCCCCTTCCCATCTCTCAGGGCCACCCTTCTTCATGGCCCGAAGCCCAGTGTCTGCCAGGCCATCATTTCGTATGTCTTGTCCGCCTGGGGTCGATCCAGGCACAAGGGCAGAGCTCGCACCTGCTGCTCCGTCGCGGTTGGCAGCAGAAGGTCTAGGCCTGTCCCTCCATGGTTGCCCTTCTGCCTGTGGACGTGAAGCCTCGGCCCTGTTGGCTGCCTGACTGTTCTGCCTCTGGGGACAGCAGTTCCGTTATTCATCTCCTACACTCCCACAGGCCAAGCCGCCACGGCTGCCCTCCTGACCTTGCGAATCATTATGATCATCGCAGCCCCCCGGCCTCCGCCTCCTCAGGCACCCACCACCCCATGGCTGTTAGCAAGTCCAGGTCTGCGGCCACCTTTCTGACCAGCACCCTTTTTTTTTTTTCTTCCTTTCTTGTTTTTTAAAATATATTTTTAATGATTTCAGAGAGGAAGGGAGAGGGAGAGAAAGAGAGAAACATCAATGATGAGCAAGAATCACGGATGGGCTGCCTCCTGCACGCCCCACACTGGGGATGGAGCCTGCAACCTGGGCACGGGCCCTGACCAGGAATCGAACCCGGGACCCTTCAGTGCGCAGGCCGACGCTCTATCCGCTGAGCCAACTGGACAGGCTCTCCTACCAGCATCCTTGGTCTGCAGAGGAGTGTCCACCAAGGTTCTTAGTGAGCTGGTGCCCTCCCTCTCACCAGTGTGTCCCGAGGTCATTGATGACGGGGGGACCCTCTGGACACCCACCCCCCTCGCCTCCCGCCACGAAACATGGGCCTTCTGGCCTCACACAATAGTGCAAGTCCCTTTCCCCGGCCTTTTCTGCCCCTGCCAGCTCCCAGAGGCACTCAGGTGTCTGCTCCCTCTCCGCCCGGCCATGGCTTGCTCCCAACTCCTAACAGCCCCCCGCCGCTGTGCGTGTGCCCCCCCTCTCCTGGGGAGTTTCCCTGGGCGTTAAATCCTATGCCCCGATTCAATGAATTCTTGCTTATTCCAGCTTATGTCCTGGCTCCCTTGATGAAACACTTGGCAAGTCCTATCCCCGGGTCCCCTCCCGACTCCTGCCAGCGATGCTTGCTCACTCGTGCCGCTCCCCCGGAATGCAATCTCGCTCCTCGCTTGTCGGGCCCAGCATGTCCCCAGCAGGTTATGTGGGGATGGTGTTAATATATTTACCCAGAAATCGAAGCACATCAGACACAACGGAGGCGCACGAATCCCACGTGGACAGATGGCTTAATTTTCACGAATGAACACACCCAGCCACCCCGCACTCTGATCAAAAACTAGGCCCGGCCGGCGTGGCTCAGTGGTTGAGTGTCAACCTAGGAACCAGGAGGTAACAGTTCGATTCCCGGTCAGGGCACAGGCCCGGGTTGTGGGCTCGATCCCCAGTGGGGGGTGTGCAGGAGAAAAAGACTGAGGTAATGGACATGCACTAGTCAATGATTTGTTCAATGATTTGCTCTCATCATTGATGTTTCTGTCCCTCTCTCGCTCTCCCTTCCGCTCTGCAAAACAACAATAAAACTCACTGCATGGGTTTTTACTAACATATTTGCCAATGTTATCTCTGATAAGGGTTTAATCCCCAACATTTACAGGGAACTCATACAACTTCACAAAAGGAAGATAAACAACCCAATCAAAAAATGGGCAATGGACCTAAATAGACACTTTTCGAAAGAGGACATACAGAAGGCCAAGAGACATATGAAAACATGCTCAAAGTCACTAATCATCTGAGAGATGCAAATCAAAACGACACTGAGGTATCACCTCACACCTGTCAGAATGGCAACCATCAACAAATCAACAAACGACAAGTGCTGGTGAAGATGTGGAGAAAAAGGAACCCTCGTGCACTGCTGGTGGGAATGCAGACTGGTGCAGCCACTGTGGAGAACAGTACGGAGTTTCCTCAAAAAAATAAAAATGGAACTCCCATTTGACCCAGTGATCCCACTTCTAGGAATATATCCCAAGAAACTAGAAACACCCATCAGAAAGGATATATGCACCCCTATGTTCATAGCAGCACAATTCACCATAGCTAAGATTTGGAAACAGCCTAAGTGCCCATCAGCAGATGAGTGGATTAGAAAACTGTGGTCCATCTACACAATGGAATACTACACTGCTGTAAAAAAGGAGTTCTTACCATTTTCAGCAGCGTGGATGGACCTGGAGAGCATTATGCTAAGTGAAATAAGCCAGAGAAAGATAAATATCACATGATCTCACTCATCTATGGCAAATAATGAACAACATAATCTGATGAACAAAAGCAGATCCAGAGACAGAGAAACATCAATCAGACCGTCAAACCTCAGAGGGAAGGCAGGGGAGGGTGGGGGTAAGGTGGAGAGATCAACCAAAGGACTTGTGTGCATGCATATAAGCCTAACCAATGGACACAGACACCAGGGGTGAGGGCATGAGTGGGGGGTGGGGGGGCAATGGGGGGATAAGGACACACATGTAACACGTTAATCAATAAAGAAAATAAATTTCAAAAAAAAGAACTAGAACATGGCCAGCTCTCCAGAAGCCCCTCCTCGAGGTCCTTCCCAGTCACTGTCAATGCCCCCCCCCCGCCGCAAAGCCGAGCCTGACCCTGGCTTCTGCCCCGTGGAGGACCCCTGTCCGGTTGTAGACCGTGTGTGAGTGGAATCACGCCGTGGTCTCCCCGTGTCGGCCTCCTGGGCTCAGCTCTCTGAGTTCCATGCCGGCCGGTGAGTGAGGCTGTAGCTCGCGGGTCCTCCTTGCTGAGGAGGGTCCCCCCGGACGGTTCTACCCCAGCCTCACCGTCTCTCTCGCTGGGAACGGACAGACTGGGTGCCTCCAGCTGTGCGCGGTTAGGAGGCTGCTCTGTAAACACTGCTGTGCGTGTCTGCTGAGCAGATGAGCGTGTTGGGCGCAGCCCCGGGAGGGGTGCATCCGCCTTGCTTCTCAAACAAACCGGTGAACGGGACCTTCTTCCCTGACGGAAGCCCCCAAACAGGGCTGCCAAGGTGGTGAGCACCCCGCATTCTACAGGAGAGCAGCGGGGCCCACCTCTCAGGCCCTCGAAGGGGTGGCTTGATAGGAGCTCTGAGCACCCCTCACCCTGGCCAGGCTCCACGAGAAGAGGAGTGCGTGTGCGGGAGGAACGTGGGGAGGGAGAAAAGGGTCAGCTGGGAGCTGTCGCCCAGGCAGGCAGTGCTGTGTGACTCGCAAGGGGCAGGGAAGGGAGGAGGCACGGAAAGCCACCGGCCACCCAGCCGGGGGAGTCCGCCAAGAGATGGGGTGTAGGGACGGGCCTCATCCACCCCGCTGCTGATGGGATGAGAAGGGACAAGAACCGGCCTGGGGGGTGGACCTGGGAGGCAGGGACGTACGTCTTGGGATGGGTGCCCCCCAAAGCAGCCCCTGCGCTAAGGACTGGAGTGTGAGCAGCTTGAGAAATGAGCTCAACCCGGCCGCGTGGCTCAGTGGCTGAGCATCGACCTAGGAACCAGGAGGTCACAGTTCGATTCCCGGTCAGGGGACATGCCCGGGTTGTGGGTTCCATGGGCCGGGGAGGGGGCGTGCAGGAGGCAGCCGATCCATGATTCTCTCTCATCATGGATGTTTCTCTCTCTCCCCCTCTCCCTCCCTCTCTCTGCAATCAATAAAAATATATTTTTAAAAAAGACGAAGGCATGAGCTCAGGAAGCACTGGAGGCTGGGGACGTGAGAGAGGCCTGGGAGGGAGCCCCCACGGATCCCCCCGTGAGCGGGTTCCTGCTATGGGCGCCGGGCTCAGCGCCACGGAGGACGGCACCATCCTCACGGCCTGCCCAGCGGGGGCAGGAGGCCGGTGTCCACCCACCACCCCTACCCGTCTCAGGCTCAGGCTGGTCAACCACAACACCAGGACCACCGGCCGGGAGCAGGCCCAGCAACACACAACAACGCTCCAGGTCAGTCAACACGGGCTGGACATTCAAAGCGAGTGTTAGAATGAAGGCTCAGAACGCACAGGCCACTGGACAGAGCGCCTGCCCTGCTAGGAGAGACGGGGCTGTTAATAACCTTACCCAGGGGTCCTCAAACTTTTTAAACAGGGGCCAGTTCACTGTCCCTCAGACCGTTGGAGGGCCGGACTATAGTTTAAAAAAAAAAACTATGAACAAATTCCTATGCGCACTGCGGGCCCGGGACGCGTCGGCTGCTAAGCAGGACAGGCAGCGGCACCCGGCGGGCCGGATACATGTCCTCGGCGGGCCGCCTGTGGCCCGCGGGCCGTAGTTTGAGGACCCCTGCCATGGTGCATGTTCTCACTCCCCGTCCGACAAGGAAAGAAAAGGCTGAGGCAAAGCCGGGGATGAGAGTCAGACGGGTCTGGGTACCCGGATTCCAGGCCAAGGGGCCAGTGCAGGCCGGAGTCTGTCTGGTCTCAGCGCCTTCTGCCCTCGAGACAAACCCCAACGCTAGAGGGATCAGCCTCCCAGGCAGCCCTGGCGCCAGGCTCCCAGGTCCTGAAGGAAACGTATCTGCCTTGTGATCGGCCGCTCCCACCGTGGGCCTCTCTGCTCCATCCATCCCTGCACCTCCCCCTCCCCCCCGCAACCCAGGGCCCCGGACACCCCACAGGAGTGGCGATGCTTTCGAGGAAGCTAAAAATCGCTTTATTTTCCCCCACTAATTTGCCAACAGGCTCAGCCATCAGTCCAGTTGGCCAGGACGCAGCGCTATAATTACACGAAAGCCGGGGTCGGCGACCTCCTGATTGCAATATCTTGTCTCCTTTGTCCCTCTCTCCCGCCGCCCGGCCCGGGGGACAGCATCGCCGGCGTCTCCCGCGGCCGCCCGGAGGAGGTGGTATTGGAAACTAGCGAGGCGTGGCCCCGTGGAGGTGTTCATAGCTCGGCAATAATTTACCCATTTTCATTTTGTTTGATTTCATTAACACCCGGGTCCCCGGGGACAGCCGGTGGGGGGGTGGGGGAACATGAAACAAATGATTTCAGTCGAGATGGCGTGTTTGTCCCTGCCCGGCCTTGCAACGCGGAGGGAGCGGGAGATGCCAGGAGTGCCGCCCAGCGGGGCCTCGGGGGTGAGGGGGGCCTGTCCTTGGAGGCAGCTGCACTGAGAGGTCACTCCTGCCGTCCCTCGCCCCCCAGGCCCCGCCTCGGGTTCACTCCCTTGGCACCAGGCATGTGCCCACGCAGGACCGTGTTTCTCAAGAAGCCAGTCTCACCTGCTGAGGGAACAAGGTCCTGGCGGTGCTGCTCAGTGGTTAAGGACACGGATACCCAGAACTCAATTCCAATCCTGGCTCTGCCTCCTGTTTGCTTAGCGACGTGAACATGGAGCTTCAGCCCGGCCGGCGGGGCTCCGTGGTTGAGCATCGAACATGAACCAGGAGGTCACAGTTGGATTCCCGGTCAGGGCACAGGCCGGGGTGGCAGGCTCCATCCCCAGTGGGGGGCGTGCAGGAGGCAGCTGATCCATGATTCTCTCTCACCATTGATGTTTCTCTCTCTTTTTCCCACTTCCTTCCTCTCTGAAATCAATAAAAATATATTTAAAAAAAAAAATCTCTGAGTTCCATCTACACGCTGGGAGACCCACCTCCAGCCATCCTCACTGCCCCCTGCCTTGGCACCGGTGACCCCCCACCCCAGCCCAGGGCCATCACGGAGCCATTGAGAAGGGTCAGCAGGCACTGGGCTGTCTCAGCAAAGCCACGCCCCTCTGCCCTCCCCCCTTCTTCCTGTCTCTTCACTGACTCCTCGCTCACTCCCACTCACGGCCTGGGCACCGCTCCTCTCTGGCCCAGTCTCTCTGGGCTTGGCTTCCCCTCCCCACCTCCTGCCCACCGAGGCCTCCTCTGCCCGTCTCATCCGAAGCGGACCCCGCCCGGCTTCTCCGTCAGAAACTCTGCTCCGTGTTCCCGCAGCACTGACATTCCCTGCTCGTGGTCTGTCTCCCTCACCAAAGAAGCCTGTGTCTCTTGTTCCTTTCTGTGCCTCAGTTTTCCTATCTGTAAAGTGGGCATCATTTTAGTTCTCAGGTAAAATTGGGCTAATCGACGGAGTTAACATATGCGGACCGTGTACGTGATGGTTTTTATCATTGGTAATAGCATCACTCACTGCTTTGTTCCCAGAGCCTAGGCAGGCAGCCACGACCTGTTGGGAATGACTATGCAAGTGGCTGCATGAGCTACAATGATGCAGAGGGTCTGGAAGCCCTGCCCCCATTCCCAGGCCCAGGCACCCCCTCCGCCTAGGCTGCAATTACCCCATAAGGAGAAACCCGGCCCCTGAGGGCTCCACAGCGCATTTCCCAAAGATGAAAAGCTCCTGGCTTAATAACTACATAGCAATATCTAAAATTTTGGTTGCATGGGGAGGCTGGGTGCCTTCCCCATTCACCCATAATGACAGACCACTTTAAAAATAAATAACACGTATAATTTAAGCAACGAAAACAAACAGTAGTGTTTGGCTTCCCCTGGGGAAATATTTTCCCTATCTCCTCCAGGCGGCCCCACGGGTGCCCCTGCCTTGGCCTCCCCCGCTGAGCCACTCTCCCAGCAGGAGGCCTGGGCGGAACACACAGATCGCAGATGGGTGGCGGGGGGAGACGTCCCCCGCAGGCTCCCTGGAGGCTGGGGTCCTTATCCCCAGAGCTGGGAAGCGGGAAACTACGTTCTCCCTGCACCCCCACAGTCACCCCCACTCTCCCTCAGGGCCCATCTCCCCACAGGGTTACAAACTCAGATGCCTATGGGGCAGACAGGCAATGTGCATGGGCAAACCCATGTGGGCGTAGGAGGCAATAGGGACTGGTGGGGCTTGTGGTAAATTGAAGAGCAAATGTCCTTGCCACAGGGGAAACACCTGGCCAATGGTGGCTATGCAGGAATGGGGGAATGGAGGAATGGAGGCCCCGTTTTGCCAAATCTCCTGACATTTCAAAAGAAGCCATCAATTTGGATTTAAAATGTGGGTCCTTTGCATGACACCACCAGCCATCTGGAGCCTTGGCTTCCTTGCCTGGGAGATGAGAACAGTGATCTAATCTACCTCATAGGGGTTTTTTGAGGATGAAATGAGATGATGCAAGCAAGATGCCCTAAGACAGGGGTCCTCAAACTTTTTAAACAGGGGGCCAGTTCACGGTCCCTCAGACCATTGGAGGGCCGGACTATAGTTTAAAAAAAAAACTATGAACAAATTTCTACGCGCACTGTGGGCCCGGGACGCGTCGGCTGCTAAGCAGGACAGGCAGCGGCACCCGGCGGGCCGGATCAATGTCCTCGGCGGGCCGCATGTGGCCCGCGGGCCGTAATTTGAGGACCCCTGCCCTAAGACATCTGGCCCATGGTCAGTACTCAAAATCAAGGTAGCTGTTTGCTGCTATTATTACTTTACGAGAAGCCCGATGCACAAAGATTCATGCAAGAATGGGCGTTCCTTCCCCTAGCAGCCGGCACCACCTTTGCTCCGGTCCGGAGCAGCCTTTCGGCCTTCCTACACTGCACAGAGGGCCGGAGCATCTGGGGCGGTGCAGAATGTCTGCGTCCAGCCCCCGGTCGCTAGGTGCCTGTGTATGCAAATTAATCCGCCATCTTTGTTGGGTTAATTTGCATGTTCACTCCTGATTGGCTGGTGGGCATCGCAAAGGTACGGTCAATTTGCATCTTTCTCTTTTATTAGTGTAGATTATTATTATTATTATTTTTACTATTCCCACTCCCTTCCCTTCCCTGACAGGTCCCCAGCCCGTGCCCAGGCGTGTCCTCACACTGTCTCACACACACTGCGTGCCCCAGGGCCTTTGCTCAGCCTTTCTCCACCACGTGGGGAAAATGCCCCCCTTCTCTCCCCAATCCAGCCCACTCCTCGCCTCCCCCCAGGAAGCCCTGGGCACGGCTGCAGCCCGCACCACCTCCCATGCAGCCATGCCTCGGGGTTCACAGGGGCTGCCCCTCGTCTCCCCTCGGGAGCTCATGTCCTCCGCCCAGTGGCGGGAGGCTCTCCGGCCAGACATAAGCCGTCCCCTCAGCCCTGCTGTGCTGCCTGGCTGTCGATGAGATTTGTTCCAGAAAACACCACGTGTCCTCCTCCAAGGCCGTGGTCCTCAGCTGGGGGTGCATGGGAGGGAGGTGGCTGCTGTCCTCTACTGGGTGGCAGCCAGGGAGGATCTAAACACCCCCAACGCACGGACACACGGCCCACCATGCAGACGTGTCCGGCTCCCAGTGTCCAGAGGCTGAGCGAGAGCAGCCCCGCTTTCCGGAGACCCCTGTCTCCCAGGCAGCGTGAGCATTTCGGTTCCGGGTAATTCGGTGAGCAGGACTCACCCACCCTGCTGGGCTGCGGCCCCTCACAGCCCCGGCACCTGCAGCCCTGCCCACGCCTCCCGCCCCCGCCCCTCGGAGCATCCGCCAGTCCCTGCGGATTTGTCTGAAGCAACTGACCTGTGACTGAGGCCAGCTGAGCTCGCCTTGTTCCCGCCGAGCAGGGACAATACCCCATTAACCAGGCGGCCTGGTCCCGCTGCAGCAGGGAGCGAGGACTGGAGAGGGAGCAGAGGGGCCGGGGCAGGGCCAGGGCAGCCCCGGGTGGGGGTGCAGGGTTCCTGGTACTAACAGTCATCATCAGGGCAACATGGATATCAGTCCCTCCTTCCAGGTGCCCACGACGGGGAGGGCTCACGCCTTCTTCGCACCCCTCACCAGCTGCCTCCCTCTGCCAGCCTCCTGGTGGTCTGTGGTTGTTCTCCAGCCAACAGACAAGGAAACTGAGGCTGAGAGACATGGGGGTGGTGTGCCACGGTCACCCAGCAGGCAGACGGAGGGGCAGAGGCGGGCATTCCGATGGCCTGCTTTGTGGTGTTTATTCAGCACCCAGGCTGTGCTCAGCGCAGGGAGAAGTACAGATGGGGAGCTGGTAACCTCAAGGGGTCCCAGAACCCCCAGGAACCTGATGAAAGCCTGGCCACGCCCCTCCTCCCAGCCTCTGAGGCTAACCTACCTCGAGGCTCCGCCCCCGCCACCTGGGATTGGACCAAGAGAGTGCCTGACCAGAATGAGCCAATCAGAACGCCACTCCAAGACATTGGAAATTAAGCCAGTCAGATAGTCGTGGGCCAGGGAAGATGAGGGTCCCCCAAGGTGCAGCGTTCTTGTCTGGTCGGGGTGTTCAAAGCCAAGGGCAGTGGAAATGAGGGAAGGACAAACGCTACAAACTTTCACGCCTGTCGGAGGCACTGGGTCTGTGGAGAGGCGGGAACTTCCATGCGGGGGCGGGGGCGGGGGCAGGGGGGGGGGCGACCTGCTACACAGCCCTGGAGACGAGCAGGTCACGCTGAGCGCCTTACTCCCTGCACCTTGCTTCCCAAAGGGATCCTGCATCTCCAAGTTAGGATGTGCTTTTTGCTCTTTGCAGCTCATCTGAAGTTGGCAAACTTTTCCCAGAAAGGCTCAGGTAGGAAAGGGTCAGCTTTGAGGGCCACACAGCCTGCGTCCCAACCACTCAACCCCAAAGCAGCGGCGACAATGAGGACACCGGGATGGTGGCTGGTTCCCATAAAGCTTTAACTACCCAAATGCCTGGAGGGCAGAGTTTGGCCCGTGGACGGTAGCTTGCTGCCTCCCATCCAAATAAAGCCTGGGGCCTCAGTTTCCCCACCTGTAAAATGGGGCTGCAGCGAGAATTAAGTGAGATAATGAATGTAAACTGCTTGGCACATAGCTCTCTATAAAAAAAATGAAGGATCGCTTTTATACACACACACACACACACACACACGCACACACACACACACACACACCAAGCACACGCCCAGGCCACGCGGCGCTGTCCACTGCTGCCTTCCCCAAGCACATTCCCCACGGGGCCTGGAATTAGCATGGATGTGAGACGGCGAAGTCAGTGGCTGAAGAAGGATGGCCCCAGCTCAGCCGCTGCCACGCTCACTGCCTCTGCGCTGGTGCCAGCACATTCCTTCTGGGAGTTCTCTTCCCGCACGCCCTGCAGGCCCCGGTCTCCAGCAGACAGGCAGCCTGGCGTCTCCGTGAGAGCCCCACGCAGGCCTCGGAACCCCCGCACCCCCTCCGGAGCCCAGACCACCATGCTGCGCCGCCGCTGCCACTCTGTGTGCTATTGCTCTTCATTAGCATCATTAGGTACACAGTAATTATAACAATCACGCGCCCGGCTCCGGCGACCAGCCTCAGTAGCAAGCGCTGCTATTCAGAAGTCATAATTGCTGCATGGAGACTTAAAATGAAGGCTAATTCAATGTCAGTTTACACACACACACACACACACACACACACACAGCCCCCTACAAGATCTCTATACCCAAAATGCTCTGTGCTTGATGAATCCATAGAACCCGAAACTGAGAATTTGCTCTGCAGGAGAGCATGATGGCCTTGCTTGCAGGATGACTCGCGGGGTGCCGAATCATTTTAAAACTAGTGGCCCAGTGCACAAAATTCATGCACAGTGTGTGGGGGCGTGTCCCTCAGCCCAGCCTGCACCCTCTCCAATTTGGGACCCCTTGGACATCCCTCTAGCAATCTGGGACTGCTGGCTCCTAACCGCTCACCTGCCTCCCTGCCTGATTGCCCCTAACCACTCTGCCTGCTGGCCTGATCGCCCCCAACTGCCCCCCCTGCTTGCCTGCTCGCCCCAACTGCCCCCCCCCCGCCAGCCTGCTCACCCCTAACTGCCCTCCCCTGCTGGCCTGATCACCCCTAACCGCCTCTGCCTCGGCCCCACCACCATGGCTTTGTCCAGAAGGACGTCCGGAAGGTCTCCTGGTCTAATTAGCATATTACCCTTTTATTAGTATAGATAATTTGGGGACATGGGGTGGCTGAAGAGCCTGGGCTGGCACCAGGAGATGGGGTTCAAACCCTGGTTGTAACAAGGCATTGCTGTGCTGTGGTCAGCTCACCCTGATACCAAAGTCAGACACACAAAAATACAAGAAAAAAACATAGCCCTAGCCCGTCTGGCTCAGTGGTTACAGCATCAGCCTGTGGACCTAAGGCTCGAGGGTTTGATTCCTGGTCAAGGGCAGGTACCTTGGCTGTAGGTTCCCCAGCCCTGGTGCGGGCACGTGTGGGAGGCAACCAATGGATGTGTCTCTCTCACATCAATGTCTCTCTCTGTGTGTCTCTCCCCCCCCCCGCCTCCCTTCCACTCTCTCTGAAAAATCAATAGAAAAAAAAATCCTTGGAGAAGATTAACAACAAAAAGAAAAAACTGTAGACCGAGATGTCTTATGAATACAGATGCAAAAATCCTCAACAAAACACTAGCAAACCACATCCAGCTGTATATTTAAAGAACTATACACCACGGCCACGTGGGACATATCCCACTAATGTAAGTGTGGCTCACCATTCAAACAGCAGTGGGTATGGCCCTGGCCAGCTAGCTCGGCTGGTTGGCGCATCGTCCCTATTGTCAGAGTTGTGGGTTTGATGCCCGGGCCCCGGCACATACATGCATCAACCAGTGAATGCATACGTAAGTGGAACAGTAAGTGGATGTTTCTCTCTCTCTCTCCATTCCTCTCTCTTTCTCTAAAACCATCAAATAAAAAAATACTTTTGAAATCAGTGGATATAATATACCACATTAATAGAATGAAAGAAAAGGAACCCATAACCATCTCAGCTGATGCAGGAAACAAAGCATTTAACATAATCCAAACAGGAAGACAAGAGCACTTGCTAGACATGCGAACTGGCATGTATGAAAGACTCACAGCTAACGTCATAATCCATGACGAGACACGGAAAGCCTCCCCCTACGGAAAAAAAAACAGGTGCTTTCACCACTTCTGCTCAACGCTGGTAGAGCAATGCTGTGATTTACAATGAATTAAATTATATGAGAAACAATGACATTATATCATTTACAATTGAATGCATTGTATTAAAAACAAAGATAACCCTCAAAAACTCATCACTTACTTTTACTAATTATTTTACTACCAGAGGCCGGTGCACAAAATTCGTGCACAGGTGGGGTCCCTAGGCCTGGCTGGTGATCAGGGCCGATCTGTGGGACGACTGGCGGGGCCATCGGGAGGCCCCTGCTGGCACCCACCTTGGCTGGCCTGGGGCCTGTGGGCTGAGGGCAGCTCTGCATTGAGAGTCTGCCCCCTGGTGGTCAGTGCGTGTCCTAGTGACTGGTCGTTTCAATGGTCATTCCGCCTTTCGGTTGATTTGCATATTAGGCTTTTATTATATAGGATACCCTGTGCCCTTGTGGTATTTACATCTATTTTATCTTTATGGTAAAAATACCATCTACCTGGGTGCTACTGCGCATCTCGTCACAGCTCCAAGTTCAGTGACGTCGCCTGGTAGCTTGAACTTGGCCGTGGCAGGGGTATTGAGAGAGAATCACTGATCGGCTGCCTCCTGCACGCCCCCTCCTGGGGATCGAGCCCACAACCCGGGCATGTGCCCTGACCAGGACTCAAACCGTGACCTCCTACTTCATAGGTTGACGCTCAACCACTGAGACACGCCGGCCGGGCGATGAATGAGGTTTTGACATATAAGTTTTAGCTGTTTCACTTTTTCCAAACGACACTCGTTCGTCAGTTGCAACCGTAGGCTGTTAAGGAACAGGAGAGTTTGGTGAAAGCATCCTGGGGGAATCAATGGACTCTGGAATTTACCATAAAAAGCACCACATCTTTGTTATTGTTCGGACATGGTGTGCTGTGTTCCTCCATATAAGTCAGTTACACACACACACACACACACACACACACACACACACCAGCACATTAATGATCTCATCTGAGCCCAGGCGTTTCTCCGTCACCTGATAAGAGCCACTTCGCCAAAACCACAGTTCTTAGCGCCGTGGCGTGGCTGGGAGGGGTCTCAGAAATCACATCAGCCAGGAAAACGGAGACTCGGAGAAGGCAGAGTCTGGCCCAAAGGGGACGATGAACGACCCACAGGCAGGGGTCGTTCAGGGGCCTCCTTCCCTCCAGCCCACTGGCCCCCACCCCCCAGGGGGCCTGGCACACAGGGACACCCATATTTTCCACGGAAGCCAGAGCAGCTTTTACTGCACAGACTCAGGTCAGCGAGGAACATCAAGCTCTTCCTACATCAAATCAAACTCCCCCGCGCCCCGCTCCGGCAGCCTGGCCAGAAAACCAGCCTCAGCTATTCCGGGAGCCCAGGAGGGTTCCTTGAGGCCCAGCAAACGGGGAGGGGGTCTCGTCTTCCCTCACCGTGGTTTCTCCGTGGCTTCACTGTGCCGCCCCTCCACACACCACCCTTCCCAGGCCACTGGGCAACCCCAGAGAGCGGGTGCGCCCAGACACATGGCCGAAGACATAGATCCACATGGGCCCCTGTCACACACACACACACACACACACACACACACACACACACTCACACACACACACACACACACACCGGCGGCCCCGTCCACACTGACACAGGCCCCCACAGCCCTGAGCACAGGCACACACCACAGTCACCTGCCCACACCCCGGACCTGGGCACAAATGTCCTTCTGTCTGCACCACACACACACACACACACACACACACACACACACACACCGGTGGCCCCGTCCACACTGACACAGGCCCCCACAGCCCTGCGCACAAGCACACACCACAGTCACCTGCCCACACCCTGGACCTGGGCACAAATGTCCTTCTGTCTGCACCACACATACACACACACACGCACACGCACACACAATGACACACACACACACACACACAATGACAGGCACAGATGCGTGCTGCTGCTCCCACTCAAACAGGTGCGTGCCCTCACAAACAAAGGCGTGCGCACACCGGCTCGCTCACGCACACATTCCCAGCCCCCATCACCGATGCCTGCTGTCCCCCGGGGCCGTGAGACTGGCACGGGCACACGCACTCCCACGCCTGCAGGCGGGCTCACACCCAGCCTTCCGCACGCATGCAGCTGTTTGCACACCCAGACACCCGCTCAGGCCGCACACGTGCTGAGACGCAGCCTCCTCCCACACGCACGCGGGGGCAGACCAGTCAGCATCCCTCGGTTCCCGGCCCCGTGCTGCCACACCGTGGAGAGGCGGGCCCTCCGCGCCCCTCCCACCCACCCCACCCCACCGGGCCGGCCCCTCCCACGGACCAAAGGACAGAAACCTGGCGGGGGCAGGAGAGGCAGGAGAGGCGGGAGGGAGCAGGGGCCGGGCAGAAGATGAGTCATCCTCCTGCCAGGTTTGTTCATTTCGGGAAGAATTAGCCGCGCGTTCCCACCGCCCCAACGGCTGCTCCCGCGTGACGGACGCCTGCTGGTGCTGAATGCAAATTAGCATAATTTCATTACCGAGGGGCCCGCGAAAAGGTTCGGTTACAGAGCCATCTCATTAGTCCCCGGGCTTGTTAAACTGATAGGAAGAGACAGCCCCGCAGCCTGAGAGGCGGACATGGGCACCCAACGCAATGAAGGCGGGTACCGGGTACCTGGGCCGTGCCCTGCTCCCGGGACCAGCCCCTGTGCCCTGCGGCCCTGACCTCTGTCACCCCAAGCCAGATAAACAGACGCCCGGCAGAGAGCATTCGGGCTGGATCGGACTGGACTCACCATCTAGTTGGACGTCACAGGTGGGGAAACGGAGGCCCGCAAAGAGGAAGTGACTTACTGGCCAGCGATGGTGGGAACGAGGAAGTGTGGCAGCAGGGGGGACACACAGGTGGGGGCAGGTGATGCTCACCCCTATTTCAGGGGCTGGCCCCCCGACAACTTCCGGGGAGCCTGTCACACTGTGACTCGGTTTCTCCATTATTGTGGAGGTCCAGGGCCACTCGGCATCCCTGCATTCCCCATAAACCTTTTTTTAATATATTTTTATTGGTTTTTAGAGAGCGAGGGAGGGAGAGGGGGAGAGAGAGAGACATCGATGTGAGAGGGAAACGTGGATCCTCCTGCACATCCCCCACCAGGGATGGAGCCTGCAACCCAGGCATGGGCCCTGACCAGGAATCAAGCCAGCAACCTCGGTGCACGGGACCGCGCCTAACCCACTGAACCACACCAGCCAGGGCCATTCCCCATAAACCTTTTTTTTTTTTTTTTTAATCCTCACCTGAGGATATTTTCCCATTGATTTTTAGGGAGAGTGGAAGAGAGAGGGAAAGACAGAGAGAGATATCGATGTGAGAGAAACACATCGATTGTTTGAGGCCCTGCAACCGAGGTACGTGCCCTTGACAGGAATCAAACCATGGACCTTTGGGTCCACAGGCCGACGCTCTACCCACTGAGCCACACCAGCCCGGGCCACTCCCCTATAAATCTTCATCCAAGTACAAGCTCCAGCCGTGCCCTTTCCCCGGCTGTGGGCTCACTGCCGGCTGGAGCCGGGGGCCTTGGAGGAGGCAGGACCTCAGCCCCGTTCCCTCCACCCCCACTTCCACCCATCCCCTGCCCCCACACACACCCCGTCTACAGACCAGAGAATCTGGAAGGCACGCTGAGGGAGGGGCCCTCGGGAATTGGACCACGATGCCACACGGTCAGCTTTGGCCCCAGAAGATTCCTTAAGGAGGTCAGACTCACCCCGAATTCCGGCCGCAGCGGAAAGGGGTGTGTTTGGCATTTAACTGAGCCCATCGCCCTCCTCCCCCCAAGAACTTGGGGTGATCCTTCACACCCCCGCTCCCTCCCGGGCCCCGGTTCTGGACGCACTGAGCGGGGTCATGTGAATTTGCGGTACCTTTTATCACCTCTGTAATATTTGATCTTTTCTGCAATCGTCAGGAAAACAGCACCAGTCCCAAAATACCCCCGCGCGGGGATGACTCACACCGTGTGTCGCTGAGCACATAGAAGCAGCGGTGACTCAGAGGCCCGGGCAGCGACACCCCCACCCCACGGCCCCATTGTTCATGTTTTAAAGGAAGGGGGGGGCAGTTGCACACTCAGAGAGCTCGCCCGCCGGGCCCTGACCAAATGCCCGTCCGTGCTGGCGTGTTCGCCTTCCCTTCTCCCGTGACACGGTGAAGCCAGGGAACTCCATAACAGGAGCCAGTCCCCTGGGCCTTCACTTGGAGACGCTGAATGTCCTCCTCGGGCCCCAGGACTCCTGGCCAGGCTGATCGCCCCCCACCCCACCCCTGGAGGGGACGTGGCCGAGCCTGGGTGGGGCAGGACGCACGAGGAAGGACAGAGCGATGGGAAAAGAACCAGAGGCCCGGGTTCCTGTGACCCTCACGACCAGCCGTCCCCACAGGCGTGTGTCTGGGCATCACGAGAGCAGGCTACAGCCCTGCAGGGAAGCCGGGGGCCCGGGAGGCCGCATCGGACCGAGAAGGGATTTGGGAGCCGCCGGAGGGGAGCGGCTCTGGGGGACCACCAGCCAGAGGGGGAGGCAGAGCCCTCACAGGCAACCCTGGCTGTGCTGAGGATCAATAACGGGAGGCCCTGCTGAGTGCAGGGGGCGAGTGTGAGCAGTGCACGCATCTCTCCCAGCAGAAGGTCCCTATGTAAGGACTGACGCCAAGGAGTCCCAGGCCCAGTTCTGGACCCATCACTCTTCCTGGGCAGGTGAGGTCTCCTGCATAGCGGGCTGGGAGCACGTGATCTGGCCTGGGGCAGAGAGGCAGGACCCTTGATTGGCAGGCCCAACAAGGGAGGGGGGAAAGCAGGTGTAGGAGAGAGAAGAGGGGAATGAGCGGTGAGGGTACCTGAGGGCCTTTCCTGGTTCCGAGGTTCTCAGCCGGGGAGTGAGGTTGGGAAGAAGGACAAGGCCGCCCTGACTCTCCACCAGCACGATTCCCACCAGCACCCCATCCTCCGCTGGCCGGGGGGGCGTGGGGGGCTGTGGCTCTCCCTGCCTTGGCCGGGGATGGAAGACGGTCCCAATGGGCTGTTTATGGAGCTCTCACCACGGCTGGGCACTGGGAATGCGTCATGCGACTGGATCCTTATTCCACCTCTGACTTCTTCCCATTTTGCAGATGAGGAAAATCGAGGCTCCGAGCGGTCCAACAGTCCACCTGGGACCGCATGGGTAGGAGGACATGATGCTGAGTAACATCAGCCAGGTACAAAAAGACCAAGACGGTATGATTCCATTTGGATGAGATTCCACGAGCATCATGGCACCTGCCCTCGCCTCCACCCCATGTATGTTTGTCCCCCAAACAGGTGCTCGGACCGGAGGGGGTTCAGCCTCCCAGGGACCAGGAGGTGGGACTGTGGCCTGGACGCAGGCCCCGAGTGCCCAGCCGCCAGCCCTGTCCAGCGGGGCGGGGGCGCCGAGGCTCCGGAGTTAATGAGGTCCAGGCTGGAGCGCGCCCGCTGAAATTGACAAACGAACAGCCTTCCAGACCGTTCCCACAATTACTATCAGTCGACTGCAATATAAATATGCAAATTCCCTGGGCTTGAACTTTAACACCCTCTGTAGAGACCATTCATCTCTTCAAAGTATTAATTTAAGTTGTAAAAGGGCCCATACATCACCGCGTGTCATTTTGAAAACAAATATTAATCAATTTTACCCTCAGAATTGCCACGGCGGAGGCGGCCCCCAGGCCTGGGGAACAGGGAGGCCTGGACGAGAGATTTACATATTCATCCTGGCTTAAGGAAGCCCGTGATAATGCCTGGACAACCCGCAACTTGGGCCCCGCAGACCTTATCGGTGCGCCCGGCCCACGCGCGCCGGGCGCCATGCAAATGAGCCGCGCGCTATCTGGATAACCTTGAACGCAGGACGGACGGCAGGCGGAGGCCGCTCCCAACTTCTCTGCTCCAGGAAGTGACAAAGTGTTGGAAAAGGTTGGGCTTGCTCTCCCCAAACACCCAAACAGAAGCGGGGGGGGGGGGGGGGGCAGCCCTGGCTGGTGGGGTCCTGAGCAGGACACGCTGGTGAGTATGTTTTCTTTTCCACCAGCCTGAAGGAGGAGGACGCAGGACGGGAGGCAGGGAGGCCCCGGAGGCCGGCTGGGGGCCGCGGAGCACGGGAGGTCCGGTTCCTCCCGGCTTGGGAGCTCCGAGCCTGAGATGCAAACACGGACCCTGCGTGTCCTCCGGTGGACGCTTGCACGGGTTGGTGTGGCATGTCTAAGCCTCCGTGACCTCATCTGGGAAATGGGCCTAGATAGGGATGACACGGACTCACAGAGACTCGAGATTATCTGTTGAAAGCACAGAAATGGGTGTATGTTGAGAGCTCCGATTGCTCCATGGACCCGTGTCATCCTCTGCGATTACCCCGACTGACCCCTCTCCCCTCCTCACCCACCTCCTTCATCCTTCTGAAGCGGGTTTAGACAGACAGAGCCCCCCCGCCCCCTCCCCACACACCACACCCCAACGTCCACGGCCCGTCTCACAGAACCTCCTGCCATCCGCCCAAATAGCCACCACTTCTTTACCAGAGGACAGGGGCCCCCCAAAGTCCCTGGAGTGAAATGCAAGTCGGGGTGGAAGGTTCAAGGCCCTGAGTCCACCCCGGCTCTGACCACCCCGGCTTCCCCAGCCAGCCTGCTGACCCCAGGCTCAGAGGAGAGGACCTGGTCAGCCAGACGCTGCCGCTGTGCCCTGGTCCAGCCAGCAGAGGGCGCAGTGCACCTGCCCAGGTGCCAGCGAGGGGAGCCAGCCTTCCTCCCCCAGGTGTCCACAGTGGCCTGCACACGTGTGTGGGCGCCCACTGCGTGGTAGGCGTGCACACGCACACTCGTGCACAAAGGACACGCACTACGTGGTCAAACTCCACATCGCACCCCAGAAAAACCCACACACCCCTTCATCCGCCCACCTGCAAGGTCGGGTCAGGTCTTCCCTGACGGACTCACGGGGCGGGCCTGCACAGCCAACGGTTCTCCTGGGAATATTGCACTGACCCCTGACCCTGACCCCCGCCTTCCAGGAACGCTGGGCATCAGCCAATGTCAACCATCGGGGGCGGCCTCAGATCCTGGCTCAGGTGAGGGACGGGATCCACTCCCAACAGAAGCGCCCCTCTCCACCTCCCACGCCAGCGCAAGAGATCTTCCCTCGTCATGTCGAAGCCCAGGCAGGATGTGGGGTCACTCAGGGGGACAGTGAGACCCCCGCTCCACAGGTATGTCTGAACCCCTCCAAGCACATACACATGTTAGGACGCACCACAGGCAAGTGTGTACGCATCTGTGTACTGAACCACCTGTGTATGCACACCTATACATTGAACCACACGTATGTGCATTCACACACCCACACATGTATCTACTGGGTCCATGTAAGTGTGCACATGTGTGTTAGTCCACATGTAAGCACTGTACGTGCTCAGGTGTGTGTTGAACCACAGGTGTGTGTTGGTCTGTGAGCGTATGTGCAGAAAATGACAACCAGGGACAATGACAGAAAAGAATTAAAGAGCCAGTGACCAAAAAAAAAAGAAAAAGAGAAAAAAGTCCTTGTTCAACCAGTTAACTGCCACGCATCCAAAACGGAAACCATCCCCACACGTCACGATATTTTGAATTTAATTTAAAAAATCAATTGGCAATGAATATTATAAAAGTAAGTATATTACCCATAATTCGGGTGTTCTTGAGTATTTTCAGCTGAAAATTCTCATGAAAAATGATCCTAAAGCGTCTGTAGATGCTTATGGCATAAAAAGGGTCAAATACCCTACACTCAGACTTTTATTCCCCACTTCTCTCCCACGAATGTCTATTCCGGATCTCCGAAGTTTCGTGGCCGCGGGCCCAGGGCTGAGCCGCGGCCCAGGAGCAGGTGCTGGCGTCTCCCGCCGCTCCGCCCACCTTAGCCAGCGCTGCGGGCTCCGAGGGAAAGCAGGTTCCATAGTCGGGAAACCCCACGCCAAGCTACTTACCTACGACTCAGAAACTCACACGGTCGTTTCCCGGAACCCCGAGATGGCCGCCCTAGGGGGAAAAGCCCGGGAAACAGGCGTGTGTGTGTGTTCAGGGGCAGCATCGGTTGATTTGAATGGAACAAGGTGCTGTATTTCCCACACCGGCCTGCGTGCCTGCCAGCAGGCCTCCTAGTTCCTGGGGCACCGCCCTGGCCCGTGAGCCACAAGGACCGTGACCTCGGGCAGGCGACTCTCGGCGATTCCACGCCTCACCTGGGAAGCAGGGAAACCGCAGGGCCCGCCTCTCCGCATTGCCGTGAGGGTGACCCCCCGTCCAAACGGTCCCCCCTGTGTGACAGACTCAGTCGAGGTAGCTGTCGGTAATCATCGCCTCATCGACAAAGCCGGCCAACATGTGAGGTTACAACAGGTGGTTTTTAAAAAAATGCTTTTAGTTCAGTGCCAACCCTGGAACTGAAAACAGTTGACATAAAAATCCAGAATCCCAGCTGAAACCGGTTTGGCTCAGTGGATAGAGCATCGGCCTGCCAACTGAAGGGGCCCGGGTTCGATTCCGGTCGAGGGCATGTACCTTGGTTGCGGGCACATCCCCAGTGGGAGGAGTGCAGGAGGCAGCTGATCGATGTTTCTCTCTCATCGATGTTTCTAGCTCTCTATTTCTCTCCCTTCCTCTCTGTAAAAAATCAATAAAATATATTTAAAAAAAAAAAATCCAGAATCCCAGTTCCCCTTAAGACCCACACCTTCGGGTCTGCAGGCCCGCATCCGCTCACGGCAGCTCCGGGTCGCGGGGAGCGGGGCTGGTGCCCCCCAGCTCGCCACAGCCCCCACCCGGCCCACCAGCTCACCTCTACCGCTGCCTGGCCCCAGCGCGGATCTGAGCGTGAGAATCTTGACATCCCACTCGCCCCCCTCAGCAAACGGACGGACGGGAAGCCTTGAAGCCACGGCTGGGCCCCAGCAGCCATGTACCCCCAACGCCCCGCCCAGAACCCCTCTGCCTCCCTGTTAACTTAGGTTGAGGCCACAAGACCAAGTAGAAGTCTCAGCTCCAGGCTCTACGAGGCCGATCCCCTGCCTGGCTCGGTCTAACTTGGCTTTGGGACACGGTTCCGGGCGGTGCTGGGTGGTGGCAGGAGCGTGTGGCTCGCCTGAGGTTGAATGTTCTCTTACACTTAACGTGTTCCCAGCATTAAGGCAAGTGGATCTATTAGACAGTCAGTCACACGGGGGAGCGGGGCCGCTACCACAAAGCCGATGAAGTGGTGACGGCGGGGCCCGGGAGGAATCGGCGCTGAGTAAAACCTGTCGCGGCGGCTGACAAATGATGATAAAGTGACCGCTCGCGCCGGCGCGCGATGGAAATGGACAAGGTGGGCCTCCCCACCTAATGAACAGATGCAACCCTTGCTCCCCGTGAAAAGCGCGGCCAGTTCCATCTCAATGAGCATCAAAATAAATCTGCTCCCAACCGTTAGGAAGGACGCAGACACGTGGGCAGGGGGCGTGGCCTCCACAGAAGGGACCCCTGCGTGTGGGAGGGAGGTGGGGTTGGCCGCAAAGGCACGGGCGCCCCCACCGACGGTGCCCCCGGGGCACCTGCTGAAAAACACCTCCATCATCCCCGCCCCCCCCGCCCCAACCTGCAAACGGAGGCTCAGAGGGCCCCCACGTCCCAGAGCCCCTGAGAGCTCCGGGAACAATGGTCTCCACGCGTCCCATCAGATGCGTGGGGCTCCGGATTCTTATAAAGTAATGTCAGTACGAGAACAATGCCAGCCCGCTAGACAAGGCACTTTAGAGGGAAGGCGGATGGTGCGGGGGTGGGGGGGACCCCCCCCCCATGAACCACCCTCGGAATACAATGCGCCAGCTGCACGTTAATAAATATGTAATGTTTGATTAGAAATATGGATAGCATCTTCCCTCCCCCGGAGCCGGCTCGCCCTCCGGCGGCAGACGGGGATCTGGCCCACACCGATCGGGTTTCTCTCTCGCTCTGAAAATACAAACGCGAATGTTTTCCTGTCCCAGCTGTTTGCCATTGTGGCTGTTTATCAGCTTGAAGGATGAACAGTGGAATAAAAAAAAAATAAAAAAACCCACCCCACACACACGCCTGCATTCCCAATGTGCCAGTCAGGAGGCCATTGTTCGGGAAGAAAGCGGCATTGTGTGTGCTGGCAAACTTCTTCTTGGGGAATGTCCAGGTTTTAAGAAAAGCTACTCAGCTGTGCAATTTGTTTAATGCATGCAGAGAAACGCATGTGAAATCACACGTTTTTTGGGGGGGGATTTGAAAAGGGGGGGGGAAGAGGAATTGGGGGACAGTAGGAATCAGACATTAAAGTTCTCCACCTTGCCCCCCCTGGGCACCGGTTTGCCCTCCTCTGTTGAGGACCCAGCTTTCTGTGGGGACACGCGGGCCGTCCCACGGGGTTGGGCTCGGGCCCGGCCGGCGGACCGTCCTGTCCACAGCCCGTCTCCCTGCCCCTGGTGCAGCGCCTGTTGGACCAGCTGCTTCCCAGAAGCGAGAAGTTTGCAGACGCGGCCGGCAAGGCCTGCGCGGGACTCACCTGGGCAGCTCACCCCGGAGCCCTCTCCCAGCATAAAGGACGACGGGAACAAGTTGCTATGGATACGGTTAGTTATGCCCGAAGTAGACAAGGCCTGTCACCACGGCTCAGTGAGATCCCGCCCGGGGACACACAGGGCGCCCTCCGCAGGCACCTGACCGGCTTAGGGGACAGGACGGGGATCCGAGGCTGCCTGGTCCGCCTCGGGGAGGACCCTATGTCTGAACAGAAATTCCATCTCCAAGGCCTGGCCTTCGGCTTGGGCTCAGCCTGCTGGGACCACCTTCCAAAGGCCCCGGCCCCCGAGGCCACCACGTGGAAGCCGGCGCCAGGGCCAGAGAGCGGTGAGAGCGCCAGCAGGGAGCCCCTCACGTCCCTGCCACCCCGCCTGCCTAAAATCGGTCCCCGACACGTAGGTGGCTGGTGTCAGCCCTCAGCTGTGAGCGGAGGAAAGAAAAGAAATGGGGCATTTTCCGAGCCAGGAACCAGGAGGTCACGGTTCCGTTCCCGGTCGGGGCACAGGCCTGGGTGCGGGCTCTGTCCCCAGGGTGGGGCGTGCAGGAGGCACCCGATCCCTGATTCTCACCATTGATGTTTCTCTCTCTCTCCCTCTCCCATCCTCTCTCTCAAATCAATAAAAATATTTTTTAAAAAAATTGGACATTTTGTCCAAGAAATTGCACAGTGTTAAGGGGACACCCCAAATTGGGGCCTCACAGCGGGGTGGACACAAGGGCCAGTGGGTGAGGGTGACACCATCACCCATCTCACCTCTCCCCGCCCCCCCCCTCTCGACCTGAGCAATGCTGTCTGGAGCAGGAAGGAATGCTACAGCCACACGTATCATCACAACCCATTGCAGGGTCCCCCGACTCTCGAACGTGTCACGCCACCCCGTGAGGCCGATGTCGCCGTTACCTTTGGACAGGAGAGCGCAGGCTCAAAGCGAAGAAGCTTCCCGGTCCCACAGCTTCCGCGACGTCGCGGGAGGTCTCGCACCCGGACCTGTGAGTCCTGGGCCTCCGGGTCTGTAAAGAGAACCACAGCGGCCAGGGTTAGCAGGGGCTGCCCAGGTCTCCGGCTGCCAGACCAGCACCCGCCCCAGAACGGCCTAGGCCAGTGGTCGGCAAACTCATTAGTCCACAGAGCCAAATATCCACAGGACAACGATTGAAATTTCTTTGGAGAGCCAAGTTTTTTAAACTTAAACTTCTTCTGATGCCACTTCTTCAAAATAGACTCGCCCAGGCCGTGGTATTTTGTGGAAGAGCCACACTCAAGGGGCCAAAGAGCTGCATGTGGCTCGTGAGCCGCAGTTTGCCGACCACTGGCCTAGGCCCAGCCAGGGCGGCCCTGTGGGCTGGGCACCGTGTGAGGCTGGCCCCTGGCCTGACCCTGACGCAGGGAGCTGGCTCCCCATCGGCTCCCTCCCGCACGCTCCACAGCGAGCGATGGTCTCACACATCCCCTCCCCAGGACCCAGTTCCTCTCTTCAACCCTCCCCCCATCCCCATGATCACGTCACACCTGCACCCCGGAGAACACGAGGAACACACGAGAACACAGCTCATGTCACCGCCGGACCTGTGCACACGCCTGCACCTGTGCCTGCCCTCGGCCGGGCTGCCTGCCTAACCCAGCCCCACCCCCACTTCCCCTTCGGGCCAGCCCCTCAGGTGCCCCCAGGGACCGCCTCCCTCAGTTATCCCCTCTTCCCTGCTTCTTCGACTCCCCCCTGCCCCCGCCCCCGCTATGCTGGTTACCATGGCGACAGAGCTAAGAAAAACACACACACAGGAGAACCCTGGGGTCGGAGGACAACCTGGGCACTCCCCTCTCCCTGCCCTCCTGCCCAGCGCCCCGAAAAGAGAAGCCATGTTTAAAACAGAAATAACAGCCCGGCTGGTGTGGCTCAGTGGCTGAGCATCGACCTATGAGCCAGGAGGTCACGGTTCGATTCGGGGCACATGCCCGGGTTACGAGCTCCATCCCCAGTGGGGGGCGTGCAGGAGGGAGCTGATCAATGGTTCTCTCTCATCATTGATGTTTCTCTCTCTCTCCCCCTCTCTGAAATCAATAAAAATATTTTTTAAAAATAATAATCCTATCTAATAAAGAGGGAATATGCTAATTAACCATCACTCTGTCACAAAGATGGCTGCACCCACAGCTGAGGCCAAGTTCCCATAAGGAGCCTTAACAAGCAATCAGCAGGGACCTGAGGCTACGCCCTCCCCCACCCCCATGGGGCTTGACAGGGGACCTCAGGCCACCTTCCACACCCGGCAGGGCTTGACAGGGGACCTCAAGGTGCGCTTCCCGTCCTGGTACTGGGCTAGGGAACCTCAGGCTGCTTCCCCCGCCCCAGCGCCAGGCCAGGGGACCTCAGGCCACACCCCTCACTAGGTGGGGCTTGACAGGGGACCTCAGGCCATGCCCCCCACCCAGCAGGGCTTGACAGGGGATCTCAGGCCATGTCCCACACCTGGTGGGGCTTGACGGGGAACCTCAAGGCATGCGTACCCCCCTCTCCCCGGTCTGAGCTGGGGGACCTCAGGCCATGCCCCCCGTCCTGGCACCGGGCCAGGGGACCTGAGGCTATGCCCTCTGCCCAGCGGGGCTTGACAAGGGTGGGACTAGCCAGGTCTGGATCTATCCCAATGAGGGGTGGGGGGACGGGTCTGGGTCTCATGCAATTTTGAGGCACATGTGGGTGGGCAGGGACTTGACTCTGGGTCCCATGGTGTGCCGCAGACTCTGACAGGAGGAAGGTTTTCATATACATTTTACTAATTTTCTTTCATCTCTGACACTTCTATTATAGAGAAAGGGCAAAGAGCAATATTAAATTATTTCCTCCAATTAATCCCCTTTTAATGTGCACGATTTCGTGCACCGGGCCACTAGTAAATACATAAAGGGGTGTGTCAGTATCCCACCCCTTGATTCCCTGGGACCGAGTCTACCAGCTCCGGTTCCCTGGAAGCGGGTCTGAGGCCAGGATTCGGGTGCCTGCCTGGGTTCTCATGGGGAAATGCCTGGAGCGAGGGATTCGGCGAGACAGGAGAGCAGCAGGGGCCGAGCGAGGAGGGGACCTCGGCCAAGGGCAGGCTGCCTGAGCCACGTGATGGAGGGGAGCCCGGGGTCTGACTCACACCACAGCCGGCCCCCTGGACGCCAGGGCCCTCTGCACTCTGACCAGCCAGTCCCTGGGGCCGGCTGCCCTTGCTGCACGGGGGCCACGTCCTGCCCATCAGCTGAGGGCCATTCCCCAGAGGCGGGCCAGCTGGGGGTGGTTAGCAGCCTGCCCCTGGCGGCTGGGGCCCAGAAAGGGGCTGTGGGAGGAGACACCAGCATCCTACAGACCCCATAGCGCACACAACTCCCGGTGAACTGTCCCTGAGGTGGAAACGCTGCGTCCTTCGGATGCACAACTTGATCGTGACAGGGAATTCCTCCCAGCCCGTGTGACACTTCTCAGAGCACGCACTTCTAAGGGAGCAACCGCTAAGGTGCTGGTCTGGTCTTCAAAATAAATGTATCCCTCCACTCTCCAGCCCAGGGGACTGGTGTTTAGGGTGTGTGTGTGTGTGTGTGTGTGTGTGTGTGTGTGTGTCTGTTTTAAACTCACCCTTTTAACAAATACCAGGATGATGTGGTTAAAAGATGAAAGCATCTTTTGAATCATAACATCGGTAATGACGTTAGTAATGGAATCAGTCATGACAAATGCCCGGATGATGTTGTTAAAAGACTGAAACATATTTTGAATCATAGAATCAGCCCTGCAGTTCCAGCAATAGGAATGCAATAGAAATAAGGAAAAAAAATAGAAAGAAGAACTCTATCTTGGAAAGGAAGAAATGAAACTGTTTTGTCCACAGTTACCATGATCATCTACGTAAGGGAAAAAAAATCTACCACAGACACAGATATTTTTTTCTACCACAGTATCTACCAAAAGCAATTAGAACTGATGTGTGAGTTTAGCATAGTCACCGGATGCAAGGTCAATACCCAAAAAAAAAAAAAAAAAAAAAGTCAATTCTATTTCTATGTGCAGGAAACAAACAATGGGAATTTGAAATTTTGAAATGCTTCAAACATGATGAAACAGTGACGGATGAATCTAGCGCTATCTGTGCGGAATTCGCGTGCTGAAAACGATAAAATGCGGCTGAAAGAAAACAAATGTTAAAGGCCAAAATGAAGGCAGAGACAGACCATGTCCATGGATCCGAAGACTCGACGTCGCCACAGGTCACTTCTCCCCGAATGTCTGCGTCCACTCAGTTCCAACCAAGATTCCAACAGGCTCCATGTGGACGCCGCCAGGCAGGTTCGCAATGAGCTAGACCCGTGGTCGGCAAACTCATCAGTCCACAGAGCCAAATACCAACAGGACAACGACTGAAATTTCTTTGGAGAGCCGAAAACCGACTTCTGCGCCTGGGCCACGAAGTTTCAGTCGCACTGTACGTGCGCGCCCGCACGTGGTATTTTTGTGGAAGAGCCACACCCAAGGGGCCAAAGAGCCGCATGTGGCTCGCGAGCCGCAGTTTGCCGACCACTGAGCTAACCGTGTCTGTGTCGGGGCAAGTTCCTCAGCCAGGGGCGTGACCCCTCGGGGTGCAGGAAATTGGAAGAACACACGGGTGACAGCAGCCGAAAACTGGCTGGTCAGCGGCACCTTCCATAGACGCTCAAACGGGGCCTCACGCCAATTAGGGACGCTCGTTCCTCATTAACATCAGCAGCTGCACGAGGGTGAGCCTGCCCAGTCCGTATATCGCTTCGCTGAGTCACTGCCCTGGCACAGCAGCACGCGTAGGGCAAAGGGGCCTTTAACATGGTCATACCGCTTTGCCCTTGCCTGCACACGTGGGTTTGGTGAGCGGGCCTGGAACCTCTGGCGTACCCAGGTCAGGACCCCCACAGTATGGAAAATGAAGGATCTAGAATAGCCAAAGCCATTTTGAAAAACAGAAGCAAATCGTGCAGGAATCATACTAATGTCACACGTACTATAAAGCTCTCTCCTGTAACCGTGATGGGGTGGTATTTGCATAATGATCGTCAGATGGATCAATGGATCCGGCAGGGGTCCTCAAACTTTTTAAACAGGGGGCCAGTTCACTGTCCCTCAGACCGCTGGAGGGCCGGACTATAGTTTAAAAAAAAAAACTATGAACAAATTCCTATGCGCCCTGCGGGCCCGGGACGCGTCGGCTGCTAAGCAGGACAGGCAGCGGCACCCGGTGGGCCGGATCAATGTCCTCGGCGGGCCGCATGTGGTCCACGGGCCGTAGTTTGAGGACCCCTGGATCAAACAGTCCAGAAATAGACCGACATGTAATGGGCCATTTGTTTTTGCCAAGGTGCCCAGGTAATTGAACGGGGGAATAATACTATTTGCAATAAGGCACTAGAAAGGGCATTTCATATAACAAGAGAAGGGACCTCCACCCTGACTTTGTACAGAACGCAAAAATTCACCTGAAATGGATCCTAAACCCGAGAGATACAAAGAGAAAACTACTAGAAGAAAACAGAAGACATGTTTGCAATCTGGGTTTAGACATGTGATTTTTAGTTAGAAAACAAGACGCATACACCATCACAGAAATGATTGGACGTCGTCAAAATGGAAAACTGCTCTTCAGAAGACACGGTTAAGAATACAACGGACAAGCCACCGATCGAGAGAAAATATTGGCTGAATATTTTCAACGGAGGTGATGTTGCCGTCAAGGGGGCAAACATCGGTTCTCGGGGGACTGAAAACATCTTAAATGTTACATCTGGGGAGGCCCTTCAGAAAGGAGAATCATTGATCGGTGCCTCCTGCATGCCCCACACAGGACATAAACAGGTACACAGTATATCTGCATTTTAAATTTCATGGGGGGGGGAGGCATTAGGAAAATAAAGTCGAAAAGGCTCCTTGATGGTGGGGATCAGTGGGGGTAACATAACAAAATATATTGAGCCCGGCTGGCATGGCTCAGTGATTTAGCATTACCCTGAACCCGGAAGTCATGGTTCGATTCCCAGTCAGGGCACATGCCCAGGTTGTGGGCTCCATCCCCAGTGTGGGGCATGCAGGAGGCACCGATCAATGATTCTCCCTCATCCCTGATGCTTCTATCTCTCTCCTTTTCCCTTCCTCTCTGAAATCAATAAAAATATATTTAAATATATTTATGTGTGTGTATATAGATACACACACTGGATAAAAGTCTTGTATCTAGAATCTATAAAGAACTCCCTCAGAACTCAATAATAAGACAAGGAATCCAATTTTAAAATGGGAAAAAAAATTCTGAACAGATACCACACCAAGAAAGATAAACGTTGGCAAATAAGCCCATGAGAAAATGCTCATCGTGGTGGGTCCTTAAAGGACTGCCGACAGGCCCTAGCTGGTGTGGCTCAGTGGGTAGAGCGCCGGTCTGTGGACCGAAGGGTCCTGGGTTCGATTCCGGTCAAGGGCACATGCCCGGGTTGCGGGCTCCATCCCCAGTGGGAGGCGGTGATGCTCTCTCATCCCTGATGCTTCTCTCTCTCTCCCCCTCTCCCTTCCTCTCTGAAATCAACACAAATATATTTAAAAAAAAAAAAAAAAAAAAAACAAGAACTGCCGACGGGAACCACAGTGCCACAGCGCTGCTCACCTGCCGGAGGGAGCGGCGTGGGCACCCGGGACTCTGGGGAACACGTTGCGGCCTTTGCTAAAGTCCTACAGACACTCACCTATGACTCAGCCATCCACGGCGAGGCATTTCCCCGAGAGAAATGAAAACACGGCCACAGAAGGCCCTCTGTTCACACGCTGGTGGCAGCGTTGTTGACATTGGCCTAAACCAGGAACAACCCCAAACTATTAACCAGCGCGTGGCTGGGACGGAATGCTGCCTGGCGATGGAAAGATCGAACCATTGCTGTGTGCAACCACAGGGTGATTACGGGAAGTGGGGCGTCCCGGGACGGGGAAGGAGCCAGGCCCGTCTGTACGTCGTTCCCCTGCTGTTCGAGAAAAGGCGAAGCTGTACCAACAGACACGTAACCAGCTGTTGCCCGAGACGAGGGACTGGGAGTGTACTGAGTGCAAAAGCATAGGAGGGAACTGGTTTCGGGGGGAAATGTTCGATATCCCCGATCGTGCCTGTCACGTGACCGTATTGTCAAAACTCGTTGAACTGTACACTTTTTTGTTGTTGTTAATCCTCGCCTGAGGATATTTTTCCATTGATTTTTTTTTAGGGGGGGGAGAGACAGAGAAACATCGATGTGAGAGAGACATACAGATCGGGTGCCTGCACAGGTACTCGGGGGCCGAGAATCGAGCCTGCATCCGAGGCACGGGCTGTAACACGAACGAAATAGCCTTCAACCCGGCCACGTGCACGGGGAGGGAAGTGGGCAAGGCGTGTGGACGCATCTAACGGAACACTGCCCGGTGGTCACGGGCTGGGAATCGCGTTACTGTGGAAACGGGCGTGGGCATGGGCGGGGCGGCGGAAGGAGTGAGAGAGACTATAGAACCCAGGTGTGCGTATTCAGGCTGTGTGACGGCATCTGGACGTTCGCACCGCCCCAAATTAAATGTTTCAGTAAGAAGGCCTCACCTTCGCTTTGGGAAACCGACCTCGCCTGGTGTATATGATTCATAAAAGGACGTCCACGCTTTTGAGTTGTAACCTGGGGAGGGTTCGCCCTCCCAGCTCTTCCGAGAGGGTTTCCTAGAGAAATGCCAGGGCGGGTGGCTGGCCCCCGGGAGCTGTTTGCAGTCAGGTGCCACGGCTCCCGCCCACCCAGCAGCCCCCCTCCCAGACCTAAGTAAAGCGACAGGGCTGCTCCCACAGAGCCCGCAGCCTGATGCGGGAGCCGGCGGCCACCCGCGAGTCACACCGGTGTCAAAGGACAGCGGGGACAGGTACACCTGTGCTGTCCAGAGAACCCATGCTTGGGGGACTTGATGGAGCCTGGGGGTACCAGGGAAGGCCTCCTGGAGGCAGTGACGCCCTAGCAAAACCCGGGGGGGGGCGGGGTGGAGGAGTAGGCATGGACCAGGCCAAGGGGTTGCATCCCAGCTCCTGGAGGAGGGAGAGGGAGAGGGAAGGGCAGGGCTGGAGCGGCCGGTGGACCAGGTGAGCTCAGGGTAATATGGGAATGAGATGCCAGGAGCCCTGTGCGGGGGTTGGGGGAAAAGACAGCCATCGGGAGGTGAGCGGCCGGTCTGGAACCTTCTACCCCCACCCACCCCAGCTGCCATAAGGGCGTCCCCATGCTCCCCATTCATTACCTGACATAACTAATTGCCTGGTGACATTTCCCATATTATAGACAAATGTGACGTATGGGCCCAGCTGTGTCCCTTCTCGTCACCAGGAATCGGTTGATAAATATGTTTATTTGAGGTGAGCCCGGCCTCATCCATTAGAAATATTGTTTTTCTAAACATTACATTGATTTAATTTAACTCTAATCAATTTAAAATGGTTCTGACAATTAACAGAAGCTTCAGATATGACCTTAAAGTAATAGGATTCATTAGCTATGTTGAGGATTAAACTTACCCTAATAGGGCAATTTTTCTTCCGAGGGTATTCGGGAAGCGACGAGTGGTCAGTCAAAACGAGATCAATTATTATAAATTATACAGTTAGAGTTGATTATGTATCCCCTGCTAATTTGTCTAAAGAGGGGTCCCCGACGATGGGAGTCATTTATTAATAACTAGCTCTCCCCCGGCCGGGCCCGCGCTCCCGCAGCAGCTGCAGCCCGCGCAGGGTTCTGTTCCAAAACTGCCCCGACGTACGCTAATTAAGCCCGTAATTAATTGGAACGGTTACAGTTAAAGACACGATGCTGACAACCTTCGCCCTGTCATTCCTGCCCGTGCGCTCACTCAAAAGGCAATCTGATCAAAAATTCATACGGCGGCAAAGGGTGCCTGGAGGGACGGCTGGGGCTGGGGAGGGAGCGGGCAGGGGGACACAGGCCGGGGCCGAATGTGTAGGTCACAGCTCCCACACTGGTGGTCCATCGGGGATAAGCCACGGACAGACAAACGGAACTCCGTTTTTGCCAGAATCGTGCACATTGGGAAAGCTCGCGTCTCTGGAAACGTTCTGACCGAGGAATCAGGGCCCACAGGGCTGCCTCGCCCACTCCCTTCCCCGCACCAACCCTTTCTCTCTCTCCCGTTGCCTGCCTGGCCCTGCAGGCACGTGACCTTGAGGGCCACGGGCTGGGACACGTGGAGAAACAGGCCCCAAGAGAGACAGTCTCGCCAGGAGCCCCGATGGCCAGGCCCCAGGGGCTCAGGGGTGGCTGGGGTCACAGAGGATGTAGGCGGACTTGGGGGCTGGGGGGGGGGCCTGTCCGTGAGTGGACACTCCCCGTCATGGATGGTGGGGGCGTGAGAGAGGCGGCCGGGGGTGACCCCGCGCTCCAGGCTCCCGGGCTCCTGAGAGCTGGCTGAGCCGGGCCCACACCACGGGGCTGGCTGAGCCGGGCCCACACCACGGGGCTGCTTGTCCACGCTGGGTCAGCAGCTGCGTCTGCTCTTCCCAGATCTCCGGGTCGGGCTGGAAAAGGGGGGAGGTCATTCATCCCGACCCCCACGTGGATCCCCCGAGGCGTGTGGACCAAGACAACTGACAGAGCGTGCGCACAGAAGGACATTCGGCTCGGAGATGCCCGAGGGAAGGACCCGTGTCCACGGCTCCACGGCTCCGTGAACACGGAACACCTTCGTGGCAGAGGAGACGGGCACGTGGCTCCGGCCCTGGGGCCCCACTACGGAGCCGACAGGTGAGCACCCAACGCTGTGGAAGCCAAGGAGCCGTGGGGTGTCTGGGGGGCTGCTCGCCTTGGAGGTCAGGGCAGCGGCGGAAGCGCGGGGCGAGCCGGGGAACGCGCGCACAACGGCTCCGCAGGGCCAGTCCCCATCTTCCCGGGGGGAACCTGGGGCAGCAGGCGGGGGAAGGGGAGGAGGGGCAGGCATGGGACAGGAGTGAGGCCGGGGCCTTGGCGAGGCACGCAGCCACATGGACGTGGCCAACCAGGAGCCCGGTCAGTCAGTCAGTCAGTCAACCCCCGGTTTAGTGGGGTCACGCCGACAAGGGAAGAACCAAAACCATAAACATCACTTGTAGCCCAGCCGGCGGGGCTCAGGGGTTGAGCATCGACCTAGGAACCAGGAGGTCAGGGTGCGATTCCCGGTCAGGGCACAGGCCCGGGTTGTGGGCTCGATCCCCAGTGAGGGGTGTGCAGGAGGCAGCCGATCCATCATTCCCTCTCATCATGGATGTTTCTATGTCTCTCTCTCTCCCTCCCTACCTCTCTGAAATCAATAGAAATGTATATTTTTTTAAATCACCAGGTCACTGCGCCCTATGAGGTCAGCGTGCTCGCCGCTAACGAACTTTTCCGCCCACTCATGTGAATCTTCTTACAAACGAAACCCCATCTATCAGGGCACCTAAGCGTTTGTGAGCCACTCTTGTGACCTAATGCAGGAGGGGCCTTTGCCAGGTCATGAAGGATGGTGTTCTAGAAGAATCCAGTGGCTGCAGGGACCGCCGTGGTCCAGCTGTACCCTAAACTGACTGGAGTCTGGACATGGGAGCTCCGCGAGTTCCGCTCCATCATACACAAAGCTGCTGATCGGACAGCCACCCCGGGCTCCCTGCGATCCCGCCGCCTTAGAAAGACGTCCCAGCCCTGACCGGTGTGGCTCAGTGGATAGAGCGTCGGCCTGCGGACTCAAGGGTCCCAGGTTCGATTCTGGTCAAGGGCATGTACCTTGGTTGCGGGCACATCCCCAGTAGGGGGTGTGCAGGAGGCGGCTGATGGATGTTTCTCTCTCATCCATGTTTCTCTCTATCCCTCTCCCTTCCTCTCTGTAAAAAATCAATAAAATATATTTAAAAAAAAAAAAAAGAAAAACGTCCCAGCGATAGAACTGCTGGGTACAAGACCCACCACACGTCAGGCCTCTGAGGGAAAAGCACACGCGCACTGAACGCCCACGAGCTCACGGTTCGTGTGTGACTGTCTAGGCCTAGGGCCAGGGGTGGGGGACGAACCCAGCGAGGGAGGTCAGCGGTCCAAGGAGGATCTACACCCTCCAGACCCCGCACCCTCACCCGGGCCACCTGAGGGTGTCATACAGCAGAGGGGGCCTGTTTTTTGTTTTGTTAATTCTCACCTGAGGATATTTTTCCCGTTGATTTTTAGAGATAGAGGGAGGGAGGGAGGGAGGGAGGGAGGGAGGGAGGGAGGGAGGGAGGGAGGGAGGGAGAGTGGTGTGAGAGACACATCAATTTGTTGCTTCCCGCACAGGCCCTGACCAGAGCTGGGGGTCGAACCTGCAACCCAGGTACATGGCCTTGACCAGGAATCGAACCCGAGACCCTTTGGTGCATGGCCCACCGCTCTAACCTGAGCAGCGCTGGCCAGGCCAGCAGAGGGTCCCTGCGTGTCAGAGCCGCCAGGACACCCCTTCTGTATCAGAGATGGAGGAACTGAGGCCAGAGAAGGGCCACTCAGGAAGGCAGTGGCCTCCGGTTCTGGAATCTTCTCCGTGTAGCCACCGTTGTGGTTGAGCCTCGGGAGGTGAGGGGACTGGCCTCACCCCCTGCCCAGCGGAGCCGGGGTGCAGGAAGTGGGTGTGCTGGGGAGATGGGGTTCCACAGCAGTCCTCAGTGTGAGCCCCTGGTGTGGGCTTCGGGTCCGTCATCACTTCATCCCCACCACGCGGCGAGCGAAGTGGGAGCCAGGACTTCGCCAGGAGTTCCCGCTCCGGCTCACACAAAGAGCGCCTGTGTCAGCCGTCACCCAAAGGCAAACGCCTTCTGGGTTTTGCTGGAAGAGAAAAGTCTTTTCCACCGCGGGCAGGGGCTCCCAGCCTTGGTGTGTTCAACAGCCACTGGGAGGTCAAAAGGCAACTCCAGGGCCCTGCTGAGAGGTGGGTCCTGGGCACCGGGGGCGGCTCTGAGCCTGCATTTCTGAGCTCACGCCCCTGACTCGGAGGCAGGGCCCGAAGTCCACTCCTCAGGGCACATGGAGGAGAGGGAGGTGGGTTTGCACACTCAGACCCTGCCCACTTCCGCTGCAGAGGTGCGCACCACGGGCAGGAGGCTCACAGAGGTCGGCTCCCACACCCACAGGAGAATATTCCTAATGAGGGGACTGGCCGCCGGGGCCTGTTGGGCGCCTGCTTTCTGCCCATCGAGCCGTGGGTGTGTGCTTCATTCCTCTGAGGATCCCAGACCCACCGCACACCGACCCGAAGATGTGCGCCCAGCAGATGGCACTAACTCATCTGAAACACCTTTTGTGAAGGGAGCCTGCAAGGGAGAGGGAGAGGGAGAGGGAGAGCCGGAGGAAACACCACACAGGCAGACAGGCCCGACACCGCACCCCCTCTCCCTCCCCCCGCCGCTGTCCTGAGTGGCTGGGAGGAAGCGCCAAGCCTCCTGGATACACTTTATAATCTGCCGCGTGGCCCTGACTCTTTGCTGCATTTGCTTTCAAACATCACCTGCTGCTTCCAGAACCTGGGCACTGATGGCTGGTTGCAGCTGGGAGTCAAGATGTTGCCATAACCTATTATGGCCACACGATGGCGCTGCTGCGCCAGAAGGAAGGGAGGCATTAAAAAAAAAAAAAAAACAGAAAAAAAGCATCTAAAGACTTGAGCGTGTGACCAGAAAATTGGGTCCTGGGAGGAGACAGGGTTACACTTGCACCTCGCAAACCATGCACACAGCAAACGTGGTTTCAAGTTCTAAAGCCTGACGAGGCAAGAGCTACAATGTTTCCACTTCTGAGAGGAGCCGTGGGGACCAGAGGCTGGGGAACCAGAGGCTGGGGAACCAGAGGCTGGGGAACCAGAGGCTGGGGCCTCTTACAAGACGTGGGCACGGGGAAGTCATTCTGGCCACACCAACAGCAGTGAGCGGCAAGGGATCTATGCATGAAAGGCTGAAAGTTGCCCGGCCGGTGTGGCTCAGCGGTTGAGCGCCGACCTATGAACCAGGAGGTCACAATTCAATTCCAGGTCAGGGTACTTACCCAGGTGATTCTCTCTCACCACTGATGTTCCTCTCTCTCTCTCTCTCTCTCTCTCTCTCTCTCTCTCTCTCTCTCCCTCTGCTATGAAATCAATAAAAATATTTTCCTTAAAGGCTGCAAGTTCCTTCTCTGACTCAGCAAATATTTGAGCACCTGCTGTGTGCCAGGCCCTGATCACAGTGCTAAGAAAACGGAAGGGACTAGGGGAGTCCCTGCGTCCAGGGCGAGAGACCCCAGCACACCATCCGTGGAAGAGCCAACCCCGGGGGCCTTGGGTGTGTTTCAGACCATCCCCCTGGATCCCCAGAGCCAGCTGATAACTGTCAGGAATGGTGGGAGCCAGCTCCTGAATACACCCATTATTAAAGTTAAATGATACTCACTTCCAATTAAATAAGTTCTATGGGAAAGCTCTGATTAAGCAAGTCCTATTTAAAACTCATCGCTTCCTAATCATTTTACATTTGACAGTTACCTAGGCCAGGGGCCAGCAAACTTCCACAAGGACCAGAGGGTAAGTATTTCAGGCTGTGCGGGATCAGGGTCTGTCACAACTGCTCGGCTGTGACATCGCAGTGCACAAGCGTCCAGGAAAATGCTATTGACAAGCCGGCAGGGGGCTGGGGCGGGGGCGGGGGCGGGGGCTGGCCCGTGCCACTGCTGGCCGGCGCTGGGCCGAGCTCAGGGACTTCTGTCGCCGGCGCCTGTGCAGTGGGAATGCTTTGTGCTCCGTGCGGATCCTATGGCTCTCCTCCCGGCCCCAACTCCAGCAACGTCACCCTGCCACCCAGGGCTCCGCACCCCCAATCTAGTACCCATCTCAGCACCCTACCCAAGCTTTCAGCAAACCCTCATGCAAAAGTGACGTGCGCTCATTTCAAAAACGAGAAAATTCCAAGGTGGAGGGATTCCTGTACGTTCTTATGGCTGATGAAGCTAACAAGTATTCGCAAGTGGAATGATGAGACCAAAGGCAGATCTCCCTTTAAAAAAACACCTGCCGGTCTGAAAGGGTTCTCTCCGTCACTTCCGGACATTGTTTTATGTGTCATGTGTTCTATACCAGGGGTGGGCAAACTTTTTGACTCGAGGGCCACAGTGGGTTCTTAAACTGGACCGGAGGGCATGGATGGAGTGTTTGTGTGAACTAATATAAATTCAAAGTAAAGGAGCGGAGGGGAGAGCAAGAGAACCGGATAGAACAGCCGGATCCGGCCCGCGGGCCGTAGTTTGCCCACGGCTGTTCTATACACACATGACCACTCTTCTGTCCTTCTGCATGGCTAGGAAGGCATTCCAGGAAACAGTGCTTGGAGCACACACATGCCACAGCACACACATGCCACAGCACACATCACGGCACACGCCATGCACATGGCACAGCACAGACACCCACAAGCCACGGTCTAGCCCACAACACCCACTGCTGTAGACACACTATGCGTATCAGCTACCAAAACACCATTTTCTGCCCCTTTAGTCAGGAGGATAAAGCTGCTGCTACCGTGTGAATAAAAGTGTCGTCACTGCAAGGGAAATCAGCTGAACTCGGTGAGGGGCAGACTGCCCGCGCCATCAGACCTGAGCGCCGGGCCGTCCGACGGGCGTGGCAGAGGTGGGTACCTCGTGCATCCCTCCGGGGAGTGTCCCTGAGCCACGCCTTGGGCCCCGTTCACCGCCGAGGGCCATGGTCTGCGTAGGGTGAGCTCTGTCACTCCAGGCCTTTAACAGCACCCGGGCCCGCCCACCGAACAGCCTCAAAGAGGAGCTCTGCCGGCGGCCAGTGGCCAGCGGGAGGAGCGCCGACGGCTGTGCACTCCAGTCCGCCATGAACGTCACTTCAAAGACGGACGCCTGGTGACAAAAGCACTCGCTCATGTCCACCCCAGAACCCACGGAGACCGCCCCACCCGGGGGAGTGGGCACGCTCCTGAACGCCGAGGGGACGGGCGTCAGCGCCCGAGAGAACATGACCGCGTCCACTCAGCACAACTTTAATAGCCGACGGAGATCGTCTCTTAACAACACCGAGACAGTTCTCCTCGGGGAACCGCAGCTACAAAGGACGGTGATTGCATAGCCGGGTCCGTAAAGAAGACACGTTTATTTACATTCTCGACGGCCGAGAGCAGGTCGCGAACGGGCACAATTAGAACGCTGTGCTCCCAGAGGGTCCCGTGATCGGCGCACTGGCCTGCAGCTCCAGCTCTAAGGACTTCACTGAGACTTCTTAAAGACCAACACGCACATCTCTCCGGAGCACAACGCTTCTCGTTAAGCCGTCCGTGACCCAGAGCGACTGGTCTCAACACGGCTCTTCGGAAGGTGCCCCCTCAGCGGCCCCGGCGCACGGACGCGGGCGGAGCCCCGGGCACACCAGGCCGGGGAGCGGCTACTTGTACAGGCTCATGGTGGGGCTCTGGTACATGCACATGTACGCGTCGCACAGCAGCCTGCGCGCGCAGCCCTGGATCCGCCGCGAGTCCAGGGAGTGCAGGTCCTCAGGCGACATCTTCAGGTACTCCCGGACCTCGGGGCACGGCGTCACCTGAGGGATGTTGAAGCCGTTCTGACCACCTGCGGACAGGAAGAGCGCGCTCAGGGTCAAGTTCTCCACCCGCTGCTGCCCACCCGCCCACGCCACTTCACACCTGCAGCCCAGGGAAGGGACACGCCACCTCACACCTGCAGCCCAGGGAAGGGACACGCCACCTCACACCTACAGCCCAGGGAAGGGACACGCCACCTCACACCTGCAGCCCAGGGAAGGGACACGCCACCTCACACCCAGGGAAGGGACACGCCACCTCACACCCAGGGAAGGGACACGCCACTTCACACCCAGGGAACGGACACGCCACCTCACACCCAGGGAAGGACACGCCACCTCACACCCAGGGAAGGACACGCCACCTCACACCCAGGGAAGGACACGCCACCTCACACCCAGGGAAGGGGCACGCCACCTCACACCCAGGGAAGGGGCACGCCACCTCACACCCAGGGAAGGTCACGCCACCTCACACCTGCAGCCCAGGGAAGGGACACGCCACCTCACACCCAGGGAAGGTCACGCCACCTCACACCCAGGGAAGGTCACGCCACCTCACACCCAGGGAAGGTCACGCCACCTCACACCTGCAGCCCAGGGAAGGACACGCCACCTCACACCTGCAGCCCAGGGAAGGGACACGCCACCTCACACCCAGGGAAGGACACGCCACCTCACACCCAGGGAAGGTCACGCCACCTCACACCCAGGGAAGGACACGCCCCCTCACACCTGCAGCCCAGGGAAGGGGCTGATTTCACTTCTGATTCCTAGAGGTTCGAGCCTCTTTTGCTCTCAACAGTGTTTTCATGTTTTATTTCTGAGGGGATCGAGGCCAAGAGTGACGAAAACTGGCGAGGACACAGCCCGAGCAGAGCCCACCGCCGGCCCCGCCTCTGTGCTGAGCGGGTGAGAACGATACAGACGCACCGGCTCAGCTGCCCGACACGGCAGCCCCTCGCCGTGACCCTGCGGGGGAGCGATCTAGAGAAACGAGCACTCTCTCCTTCCACGTCACCGTTCCCGCACCCCCATACTTCCCTGGGGGCCTGGCCCAGGGCCCTCGACACCCGGAGACCAGGCTTGTACAGAAACGAGGAGCCTGGGCCCCAAGGAGGCGAAGCTGCACAGGAAGCCCCTGGGTCTGACAGAAGCTCAGGGTCTCCGTCAGGGGAGCCCCCCGGCCTGGGGGAGCACAGCATCGCCCTTAGCAGCCGGCCGCGAGTGCAGCCCAGGCCTCAGACCCTCACCGCTGTGCCTGGGCCTCCCGCACACTGTCCCCGCGGAGCTGAGTGAGTGGTTACCGTCCCGGTCGGCCATGCTGTCACCCGCTGTGCTGGGGGCCTCCCGCACACTGTCCCCGCGGACACGGCCCCACGGGAGCTGAGTGAGTGGTTACCGTCCCGGTCGGCCATGCTGTCACCGCTGTCCCTGGGGGCCTCCCGCACACTGTCCCCACAGACGCGGCCCCACGGGAGCTGAGTGAGTGGTTACCGTCCTGGTCAGCCATGCTGTCACCCGCTGTCCCTGGGGGCCTCCCGCACACTGTCCCCACAAACGCGGCCCCACGGGCGCTGAGTGAGTGGTTACCGTCCCGGTCGGCCATGCTGTCACCCGCTGTCCCTAGGGGCCTCCCGCACACTGTCCCCACAGACGCGGCCCCACGGGCGCTGAGTGAGTGGTTACCGTCCCGGTCGGCCATGCTGTCGAAGAAGAGCCAGGCGGAGTCGTCCCGGCCGTACTTGACGAAGGCCACGTAGTGGCTGGTCTCGATG
The DNA here is from genome assembly GCF_963455305.1 of Plecotus auritus. NCBI lineage: Eukaryota > Metazoa > Chordata > Mammalia > Chiroptera > Vespertilionidae > Plecotus > Plecotus auritus. Next base: position 58,857,698 of record NC_137785.1, read on the forward strand.
CAGAGCACGGCGAACAGCTCCATCTTCTGGCAGGGGACGCAGCCGTGCCTCCAGTCCCAGTCGGGCAGGTCTTTGGGCAGGGACACCGGGTTATACTTGTGGTTCAGCCTCTTGGGGTGAAGGTGGACCTAAAGGGAGCGGGCAGAGCCAGGCTCAGTGATGCTCGTGATGGACTCCACTCCCTGGCCCTGACTCCTCCCGGGCCCCGCAACCCAGTCCTCACGGGAGTCTGTCAGGGCACACGGCAGGAGCCATGCCGCCTGACCTTGAACTTGCAGGCGTTCGTGATGAGTGAGAACTCTCCCGAGCCACTGCCTGCGGAGCGCGCGCGGCCTCGGGGGGCGGGGGTGGGGGCTCACCTGGGTGTTGCAGGCCTTGCAGAACTGCTTGATGGTCCCGGCCGCGATGTCGGGGTCCTCGTAGCACTCGCGGCACTCGTACATGGCCAGCCCTCCGCAGATGCGGCACTGTCGGGGGGCTGGGGCGGGACAGGGGAGGGGCCTTTAAAATGCACTCTTTCATGAAAAAGATTAAAAACTTAAGCTCCAAAAAGGACAGCGTTCGTGGGCTCAAAACAGGCTCTCCCACCCCACCCCGTTAAGCTTTAAATTGGATTTCCGTGGATTCGGGATAACTTTAAAAAATTTCTCTGGCCCTGACCGGTATGGCTCAGTGGACAGAGCCTCGGCCTGCAGACTGAAAGGTCCCAGGTTCGAATCCGGTCAAGGGCATGGACCTTGGTTGCGGGCACATCCCCAGTAGGAGGTGTGCAGGAGGCAGCTGATCGATGTTTCTCTCTCATCGATGTTTCTAACTATCTATCCTCTCCCTTTCCTCTCTGTAAGAAATCAATAAAATATATTTTTAAAAAAATTTCTCTGACCAAATGACCATTTTTTAAATTAATATATTCTAGGGTGCTCCCCCTCCCCCGCACTATAAAGAGTCTATTGAAGGACTTTCAACGATGCAGACGGTACCGAGAAAGCGGAAAGCATCCCCGTTTCAGTGAGCGAGAGATGCCACTGTCAATAGCACATGCGCTTCCTCCATCCTCCCCCTCGCACGTTTACACAGCTCCTGTGTGTTCACAGCTCCTCTTCCCCAGCCTCGTGTGTGTGTGTGTGTGTATGTGTGTGTGTGTGTGTGTGTGTGTGTGTGTGTTTATAGCTCCTCTTGTACGAAACATCGACATAACCTCTTATTTAACGTTACATCATCACTTTCATACTACGGGTCTCCTAACACCGGACGGATACACCGTAACCCATTTCACAACTCGCCCCTTGTTAACATACAGATGGCCTCTAACTTCTTAATCAGGCACCAACGACCCTGTGCGTGTGTAAAATACGTATTGGCATTTCTGATGATGTTCTCAGGATGAATTCTAGCTGCGCACTCGTGGCTCCGCAGACACGGAACGCCTTGCGGAAGGCCTGCACCCTGTCCCTCTCACAGCGAAGGAGGGCCCTGTGGACTCTGAGGAACCAGCAGAACAAACAGAGCCCCTACTTACTGTCTTCAAGTAAGTCTGTGATGTTCAGTTCCAGAGAAGGGAAGATTTTCTTAAATAGTTTAAAGTCTTTCCCAAACCGAGGCATCTGAATGATCAGGCATGACGGGGCCTGAAAAAAAGGTGAGTATTTTTAGAATCCAAGTGCTGGAAAAACTTTCCCTGTGAGCCCGGCCTGCGTGGCTCAGTGGTTGAGCATTGACCTTTGACCCAGGAGGTCAGGGTTGATTCCCGGTCAGAACTTCCATATAAAACACAAGCAACGACCACTCACCTCTGCAAATTTCAGGTTGCTGTTGATGAAAGACCATTCCAACAGCTGCTGAATTGTAGGAACGCCAACTTTCTCATTCTTTTCCATAAAAATCTGATAGAAGTAACAATCTTGTACTTTTTGACCTGCTGACCTGAAAGAAAACATGCAGAAAACCCCACAGAGTTTACTTGTGAAACACTTACATCACAACGTGAAGTGGTTCCAATAGTCTGAGAACAAAGAACTACGCATTTGATGGTGCAACTTCCGACGTCAGACCAACAGGGCAAGGCCATCTATATATAGAAAAGACTAATATGCAAAGTGTCCCCTCGGGAGTTCGATCGCTCGCTATGATGTGTGCCGACCACCAGGGGGCGGCACGGAATGAAGGAAGGCCCCAGCCGGCAGCCAGCAGCTGGCAAAGGGAGGCCCTGGCCAGCAGCCGGTAGCTGGAAGGCCCTGATCAGCTCTGATCGCCGGCCAGGCCTAGGGACCCTAACCAGGCACACATTTCGTGCTCCGGGCCTCTAGTAATTTAGATAAAATAATTAAACCTCTTCCTCCCCAGCCATCCATCATTCCAGGTCTTGGGATTCTGTTTCGATTTACTGCGTCCCTGAGTTGATAAGTTAGTTCTGGAGAAGACGGTGGTGGAGATTAATGGGCCTGTGGGAACGGAGACCCTGGAGACCCTAACACACGGATGTGACGTAACCCCTGAGGGGCCTCGTCGGCAGCCGATGGCAGAGGGGACGAGGTGTCTCTTTTCCCAGCGTGTCTATAAAAATGTAAACGTTACCTTATTTTTAACAACGGTTCCACCCTTAAAATATGGTGAAACAAGATATTCAAGAATTCTTCAGGATCTAGGAGAAAATAAAAAATCAAGTCAGTCCCTGCCAAACTTTTAAATCATTCTATTTTTTTATAACAGTCGTATACCTATACTGAATTCAGTTTCATAATCAATCTTATTTCAATTAAAAGCATGGTTCTCATGTTTTCCTAACTGAAAATACAAAGGACATGATAAAACATCAAGTTCTAACTTCGTTATGATGTCACTGCATTTGAAAAGGTGTAATCATTCACACATGATAGAGTAATTTTAATTTCTTTGGAGGGGTTTAAGGTAAGTGGAATGAAGCCTGAAGTACGACCTTGTATTTTCCTGATACTTAAATAATCATAAGTCTCTAAACATTACAGCTAGTTCCAACACACTGTTAGCACGTTCAGAGCCAGGAGCTGCATCTCGGAGGAAAGCCATTAGCCATGGACAGAAACGCTGACTCTGACCATAACTTCACCGTTTGCGGCAGGAGAGCTCCGTGGGACAGTGTGGCTAAGCTGACCACCCTCCCGCGGAGAGGGATCCAGCTGGCCGCTGGATGGGAACACTGGGAAGGGACACTCCGGGTACCCACTGCCTGCCTACAACCCCCCGCTGCTAACGGAGCCCTCTCTTCCATACTGCCACTCCCTTTAGAGGGGAGACAGCATTTGGAAAGGGGGAGCAGCCCCGCCGGCGGGTCTCAGTGGATGAGCATTGACCTACCAACCAGGAGGTCAAGGTTGGATTCCCGGTCAGGGCACATGCCGGATTGCGGGCTCGATCCCCAGTGTGGGGCGTGCAGGAGGCAGCCCATCAATGATTCTCTCTCATCATTGGTGTTTCTATCTCCCTCTCCCTTCCTCTCTGAAATCAATAAAAATACATATTAAAAAATAATAAAATTTAAAAATAAAAGGGGGAGAAAACAGTATACCACACGGACATTTCTGTTTAAAACACCCTCCCCGCGCCGCACGGGCCGTCACGTGGCAGGGCACCAAGTCATCTGCAGGGCAAGTGCTGTGAGGTGAGACAGTCACCTTTCTCTTCAGAGGTAAATCCCGACGCAGCCCCAACTTTCTCAAGTATTTTCCTCAGTTTCATAATCTTTGTGGCACACACATATCCGTATCTACGTTAGTAAAAATATGAATTAATACTGGCATTTCCATTCAATTCATATAACACTTTGATAATCACAAATTCCTTATATAACCTCTGCATGTCATAAATCAATAGGCTAGACACTTACTTTGAAAAATACAATTATAGGCTCTTTTTCCCCCCTTTTTATTGATTTACGGGGGTGAGGTTTGAAAAATTAAGAATCTGGAATTAGAATTATCCCAGATACTGTCATACCCTAAAAATAGCTACCACATACTAATACAAGAAAAAATACTTTGATTTTATGATGACTGGTTAATGCTATTTGCTTAAGAAATCTAAGCTAGCTTTATAGACCAGAATATGTAACTTGGAGAGAGAGAGTCCTTTTAGAACTAAAGAATGAGCCAGCCGCCAGGAGGCAGGGAAGAGGGTGGCGCTAAGACACTGAAGGTCTAACATGTGCGCTCAAACCGGCCATCGCCATTGTGACACTTTCGCTCGTATCTGTCTGAGCACTGGGTACATCCCACACCGTCCACCCGCGACCAGCTCTTATTCCAGCGGCTTCGGAAGAGACGCGCGAGGCCGCATGGCTGCCCCAGGGCCGCTCAGAACTGGCTGACCTTTCTTTATGAATTTTTATGTGCAGTGCTAGGTGCTCCGTGTCTGCTGGCTGCTGAGATAAAGAACGCATGGACACTCACTACCCTTCCGATAAAACCGCCCTTGGCTCCTTGGCTCGCAAAGCGAATCAGGCTTCCAAAGCCCGACTGTATCATCTGGACTAAGAGGCGCGGGGACTGCCGGGCTCGGCTCTCCCGCGCCTCCTGCTCTGCTAACCTGCGGCACGGCCCACCCCTGGGCCCGTCACTCCGTGATGCACACTGCGCGCTACCCCTTGGCCAGATTCAAAACCCAACGAGCAGAGGCAGTACGAGGACCAAAGGTTAAAACCGTCATTAAAACGCCACCGAGGAAATAAATTCCACCCGTTTCTTACGAAACGAAAAGCAGGCGTCAGTGAATTCTTTACCAAGAAACAGAAACTAGGTCGCCACGCTTAGGAAGCAGCGACTGTCTCCTACTCACATCCGCAGCGGGTTGACGATCTCCGTCCTCAGGAGCTCCTGCGTCTCGCTGTAATACTCCACGTCGTCCTTGTCTTTGGGTCTGAGCAACACCGTGTCCAGAACGGAACTGAAAGCAAACAAGCTGCAAGACAAAGAGAGAGTGTCCTCGTGCTGTCAGCCCATTCTCTTGCTGGGAGACGCGTGCTGAAAAGAATGGGAAGGACAAGCCGCCAAGTCTGGGGAACAGACAGCACGGAAATGCGTGTTTTTCATGAATACAGGGTCCCAGGAGCCCCGCTGAGGTTCCCACGGCTCAATCACCGGGCCTGGAGCTCCTGCCAGGTCGGGGAGACTCGGGTCAGGAAGGAAACTAGAGCCCGGCCGGCGTGGCTCAGGGGTTGAGCTCCGACCTATGACCCAGGAGGTCAGGGTTCGATTCCTGGTCAGGGCGCAGGCCCGGGTTGCAGGCTCGATCCCCAGTGTGGGGCATGCAAGAGGCAGCGGTCCATGATTCTCTCTCATCATGGATGCTTCTATCCTTCTCTCCTCCCTTCCTCGCTGAAATCTACACAATTTTTTTTTAAAAAAGAAGGCACACTAGAGCCTGGCGGGGGTTAAAGGATAATAAGTGTGCCTTCGCTGTGCGGGGACCTTTCTTTGCGAAAGCTGAACGAGGGCCTGCGACCCAAGTCAAGCTGCAAACAGACCACAGGGAGGGAGTCTGGACACTGACCACCCATGGCAAACGCACAGCCGACGGGCAGCGCCCGCCAGACCCCAGACTGGTCTCCCCGCGCCGTGCGGAGTCTAAAGCTCTTAACGCCAGAAGCTCTTGTGACTGAGTGACAGGGTAGCTCTGGTACCAGAGAAAAACCCCACTGGCTAATAAGGGTTTTTATCAGGAAATCCAAAGGATACTCTATCAATGAGTGACAGACTGAAAGTATATTCTGGCCCCAAACGGCCCACCGTTTTGATTCCTCGCCCTCCCCCCAAGTTTCCAACATCCCACGAGCCCCCACCCCTGCTCCGAGGCAGCAGCCGGCGCTCCTCTCGCTGCGCCTGGCCGTGTGCTGGGCTTTGCCACTCTGCAGTGCCCAGTTCTTGCCATGCTAAGCTGTCCCCTGGGGAATAAACTACACACGGGAGGCGACTGCGCTTCTCCTGAGAACCATTCCTTAAAGCAACGGCATTCGATGATCGCCTCCACCTAGTCTCACACACACACACACACA